>NC_088227.1:25762993-25930493 GCF_036934945.1 Oncorhynchus masou masou
TATACTGTGTGTACTGTGTGTATACTGTGTGCGTATACTGTGCGCGTATACTGTGCGTGTACTGTGTGTATACTGTGTGTATACTGTGTGTATACTGTGTGTGTACTGTGTGTGTACTGTGTGTGTGTATGCGTGTGTGCACTGTGTTTTCCATATGCATTGTTTGCCTTTGAGAGATGACATTAAAAGGAGTTTAGAGTCTGTGAAGGACTAGACATGTAGACCAGGACTGTTTGGTGTTCGTTCTGTGTGTACCCATACTGAGTTACTGTAAGGTTCTGTATTTATTTTCTTAGTCAACCTTTTGTTCTGTTTCATTGTGTTCTTGAACGTAGCCCTGTCTTTAATTTTTGTTCATTGATTTCACCTGTGTTAGTTACTCACCTGGTCTCATCAGCTCCTTATTTAGTCCAGTTCATTCTGTTTGTGCCTTTGTGAAGTATTGTTTGTTTTGACTTTACAAAGCCTTTTCCTAGCTCGTTTGTGAGAACCAGTTATAGCCTTCAGTCCTAGTTTTGATTCACCTGCCTGTTTGCCTACCTTTGTTTGACCATTGCCTGCCTGTGACCACAATTCTTGCCTTCTGCGACGGCTAAATAAACACCTGCCCCTCTCTGTGCGTGAATCTACACCTTTTTCTCCCTGAGTATTCAGAACAGAATACCTCACTTAATAACGGAATGGATTCAGCGGCGCTACAGTGGTGCCAAACCCAGCAAGAGGAGCATATGGAGGAAATGTGCCATCTCCTCCGCCAGCCTATCCCTACTCCTCCGATGCCAGGTATCGTAACCCATAGCCCTTCATTCATATCCATGCCTGGAAAATATGACGGTTCACCTGGGAAATGTCAGGGATTTCTGATGCAATGCAGTGACTACATTGAGCACAACCCCACAAACTTTGCCACAGACAAAGCCCTGGATTGGGCCACCGCCATATGGACTGCCAACAGCACAGAACTCGGATCCGAGACCCACATCCACACCCTTCTCAAAGAGGTATTCGATCACTCTCATTCCGGTCATCCTATAGGATGTGGGTCTCGTGGGTCTAGAACTTCAACAAGGACGCAATTCAGCTGCCGACTATGCCCTCGTGTTCTGCACCATGGCTGCAGGGAGTGGATGGAATGAGGCTGCTTTACTTACCATCTACCGGAGAGGGCTCAACAGGGAACTTCAGGCAGAGCTGTCCTGTAGAGGTGACCTTCAGGATTTCAATCAACACAGTCGTATGTCCATCTCCATCGACCACCTCATCGCCGACCACCGAAGAACTCTGCCACCCAGAAACACGAAACCTTCTCTTTCCATGATTCCGTCATCCTGTATGAGTCTTCCAGAGCCCATGCAGTTGGGCCATGCTCCTCTCCCGTGTATCGAACATCAAAGGCGGATCCAAGTAGGGCTCTAGAAGGCTTGATAGATTCGGGAGCAGCAGGTCATTTTATCCATCACCAGCTAGTACAATAGCTTGACATTGATCTAATACCTGTCAACCCTCCCTTAAGGATTAACACCCTGGACGGGCAGCCATTGGGCACGGGCTTCATTATGCACCTGGCACAGAGCGTCACGCTCCAGATTGGAGTCTTCCACACAGAAACCATTCAACTCATGGAACTCTCATCCCCCAAACAGCCACTCATCCTCGGACCTCCCTGGCATTGTCGTCACAACCCTGCCATCACGTGGCGACAAGGTGAACTATTGTCCTGGTCTTCTACCTGCTTCATCAGTTGTCTCTTGGCTACCCTGCAGTGCCACCACAATTGGACTCTGCCTCTGCCATCTGAATACACCCAGTACAGCATTGTCTTCAGCAAAATCAAGCCGTGCTCTCTGCCTCAACATTGCCCAGGAGACTGTGCTATTGACTTACTCCCTGGAGTGTCCCACCGAAGGGTCGTGTTTTCCTCCTATCTATCCTGGAAAATGAGGTTATGGAGAACTACATTGATTACACTCAAATGGTTTAATTCGTCCTTCTTCCCCGGCTGCGTATAGCTTCTTTGTTGGAAAGAAGTACAGTGGTCTCCATCCATGTGTTGATTACCGTTCCCTGAATGACGTCACGGTCAAGAACCGTTTCCCCATTCATCTGATCCCAGCGACCCTTGAACAAGAGGGCCAAGCCAACATCTATACAAAACTTGACCTGCGAAGTACATATAACCTTGTCCGTATACGTGAAGGCGACGAATGGAAGATGGTCTTTATCACCACAGGAGAGCACTACCAATACCTGTTCAGGCCCTACGGCCCTATTAACACCCCCGTCGTCTTCCGATCCTTTGTGAACAAGGTTTTCCAGGATATGATCAACCCCTTTCTCATTGTCTACATTGATGACATCCTGATTTACTCTCACTTCCTTAATTAAGGAACAAAATGTTCTTCAATGGCTCCTTGACCATAACCTTTATGTGAAGACTGAAAAGAGCACCTTCCATGTAAACTTCCTCAGTTTCGTACTGACATCTGGAGGGGTCAGCATGGATGAGAACAGTCACCACCGTCAGTAAATGGCCCAAACCCACCCCCGTTAAGGAACTCCAACATTTCATTGGGTTCTCCAATTGCTATCGCCGGTTCATTCGGAACTTCAGTTCTACTGCCGCTCCCCTCACTGCCCTTACCAGCCAAAAGACCCGGACCCTTCAATAGACTGATACCGCCTTGACTGCTTTCAACAACTTGAAACGCCTCTTCACCTCAGCTCCTGTCCTTCACCAACCTGATCCGACCCTTCCTTTCACCCCGGAGGTGGATGCCTTAAGTAGGAGCCATACTCTCTCAGCGGGTGGGAACACCTCCAAAATCACATCCCTGTGCCACCTTCTCCAGGAAATGATCCTCCACTGAGAGGAATGTACGGTGTGTGGCCAGAGAACTCCTCGCCATCAAGCTGGCCCTCGGAGTGGCGCCACTGGTTGGAAGGCGCACAACATCCCTTTCTCGTCCTAACAGATCATTGTAATTTGGAATATATCAGAGGGGCCAAGAGGTTAAACTCCAGACAAGCCTGCTGGGCTCTTCACATGCTTCCATTTTCAAAACGTAAAAGCTGATGCTCTCTCCTGCCAGTTTGACCTTCTGACCAGTAACTCAGACCCTACACCCATTCTTCCATAATGCAAGAGGAAGGGACTGGTACAGTGGGAGGTTCACTCTGCCATACAAGAAGCCCTAACCTCTGACCCGGCTCCTCCTGAGACAACAGCTGGGAGGAGTTACGTACCAGCAGCTATTAGACCCCAACTGATGCAATGATGTCACACGTCCTTGGGGTCAGAACATCCAGGCATTACACGAACCACCAAACTTCTAGCCCGTAAGTTCTGGCTGTCCTCAATGGCATCTGACGTAAGGGATTACGTACACTCCTGTCCAGTCTGTGCCCAAACCAAAGGCCCTCGTCATCTCCCTTCCGGTAAGCTTCAACATTTGCCAATCCCTCAGACCCTGGTCCCACGTAGCTGTTGACTTCATCACAGACCTTCCTGAATCCTCTAACGCCACCATCCTTATCATAGTAGACCGTTTTTCAAAAATGTGTCGTCTGGTTCCTCTTCCTCATTTACCTAACGCCATGGAATTGGCTGAGTGTATGTTCCAGCAGGTGTTCCATCTGTATGGGATTCCGGAGGACATCGTCTCTGCCTGTGACCACGAATCCTCCCTTCTGCGACGGCAAAATAAACACCCACCACACTCTGCGCGTGAATCTACACCTTTTTTCTCCCGGAGTATTCATTACAGTTACAATAGTTTGGAACCCAATCCTACAGCGTGTAGTCTCTCAGAACCACGGATGTTCCGCTGTCTTGCCTGTGGACCTCAATTTCTAGAGCATCGGCCATTTGTGTTTCCTTTTTTTCCAAGCCAACATCCATTTCTAACAAAAAATTGCTAATAGAAAAACACAAACATCGCATAATGACTTGTTATCCCCAGCCTCATAATACCCAGTTAAGAAGGAGTCAGAAACCCTGGTGCCAAACAGATCGAGTAGCTTTAAAAAGACACACACAGAGTCGTAGCTTTAAAAAGACACACACCGAGTCAGGCTTAGAGTAATGAGTTTATGTTAACACCCGTGCTACCGTTAACCTCATTTACAATGTGACAACACAAGGACAACATGGCCCTGTGGTGACTCTCCCTGATGAATAGGATGCTCCCTCTTTATTGTGCATTCTCCCTCTCTCCCCTGGGTGAGATGATATCTCTCTCTTTCTCCTCCTCCCTGGTCCAAAGGCTTATGTAGTGAATCTCCTTGGCAGCTATGTTCTCTCCTCTCAACCCTGTAACACCTCCCCAGAGACCTACTTCTCTACACCGCTGCTGCTTCAGTACTCTGGAGCTCATGAACACTGGGGAAAACAGCATTGTATTCACATCACTGCCATGCTCTGGCATTACAGCTCATGTTCTGCTGTCATCACCTGTCACTAATTACTGATTCAGGGTCAGATCTATGATCGTCAGTCTAAACATGGCTATTAAGAGCTGAACCAGTTTTGAAGGGCATATAGCCCATATTGCCCTGTTTGTTCAGGTTTGTATCACTGATTCTGGATCAGCAATAGATGTCCCAGTCTTAACTTTAGCGGTGAAGAACTAAACATAAAAGCTGGCCTCTAACCAGTTTTAAAGGGCGTAGAATAGCATTCGATTCTGTAGAATAGACTATGGGGAGATTTAATTATGATAACTCTGGATTCCTAGATGGGGCTCTGGCCAACACATTAAGTAATGGATTAAAATGCTAAGTGTATACTTATACCAGGATAGATGTGCAGGCTTTTCTGATGGCGCTGCAAGTTTCTGAAAGATGGGCTGGATGTATATACAGGATCATGGTACTGTATCAGTGGTTTTGCTGCGTAGACTGGGCGTGATGACAAAATTTTGCCATCGTTATGGCTGGCAGAAGGGCAGGGTCTGGAGTTCCTCGGACTTCAAAATCTTTATGTTGTGTGAGGAAAATATTTGTAATTGCAGGAAACTATGTCTGTAACTGTCAGGGGAATGGCCAGCGGTCACCTGGCGCTTAGAGCGTAGTGTATAGAGTGAATGGGAATAGAGCATAGGACATAGGGAATAGGGCATAGGACATAGGGAATAGGGTTTAAGGCAGGGTATAGGACATTGAGCATAGGGAATAGGGTATAGGACATTGAGAATGGGGTATAGGACAGAGAATATAGTATAGGACATAGGGAATAGAGGTGGAGGATACTGGCTGTAGCCTTGTCCTCAAGTTTCTCTAGTCGTGTTAGAACATCTTAGACACCCTCACTAATGACAGGAAACACTGTATTTTTGTCACACCTAACCACAGTATGTATGTATTCCAACCCTCACAAACAGTTGACAGCATTCCTTCCTCCATTGTGTCTCTCTCCCAGAATGTTTCCTGTTCATGGCTCGGTGCTATCTCTGCAGGTGCAGTCACTGTGAGCACCAGAGAGAAGATGGAGAGGAAGAGAGCGTCAGTCACCTCAGCCCTGCGTTGTCTGACTAAATGCCTCATCCTTCTCCTACTGATGAATAGTCTGCCTACACTGGAGCCTGTTTCAGATTTTTATATCTATCTTTCCTGCTCCTTCTTTTATTTTGTCATTCTCTCCTTCTTAACCCCCCGCTCTCTCAGTTCACCACCTCCCTCCCACCCTCCGTCCCTCTCTAGCTGAATAAATACAAGTAGGTGTGAGGGGAGAAACACACACCTCCACACACCTTCGCACACACACCTTCTCACACACGCACAGCACACACACACCACACACACACCACACACACACACACACACACACACACACACACGAAAGGCTGTTATAGCAGTGGGATTGGAATAATCATGGCAGCGATAGATATCATCATTCCATTTTGTGTAAATAAGCAAACTCTCACCTCGGTACCCTATGTATGTGTGTATGTGCACTTAACAGAAAACCAAAACACTTTCTCATACTCGAGCCGATGTGATGACTTTCCAAATAGTGTTTATTTTGGCTCAAATCTTAACCTATGCTGAACAAAACTATAAAAGCAACATGCAACAATTTCAAAGATTTTACTGAGTTACAGTTTATAAAAGGAAATCAGTCGATTGACATAAATTCATTACGACATAATCTATGGATTTCACATGACTGGGAATACAGATGTTTAGTCACAGATACCTTTAAAAAAAAGGTAGGGGCGTGGATCAGAACACCTGTCAGTATCTGGTGTGACCACCATTTGCCTCCTTCGCATACAGTAGAGTTGATCAGGCTGTTGATTGTGGCTTGTGGAATGTTGTGCCAATTCTCTTTAATGGCTGTGCAAAGTTTCTGGATATTGGCGGGAACTGGAGGCAGCTTATGCTCGCTAACAGGGATATCAACACATTTGTTCACTTTCTTGTGAGTATGGAACATTTCTGGGATAGTTATTTTATTTCAGCTCATGAAACATGGGACCGACACTTTACATGTTGATTTATATTTTTGTTCAGTATATATGCAATTCACATTGCACCTATTGAATGGAATACACTGAGACATATAAAAAGCACAAACTATTTCTAGTAGCCAGATACCATTAATTAATTCAGCAATTCGTTGTGCTAATGGGACACTTGGCAGATGTGGTATTATCTCCATGAGCAACAGGAATGGCCATGTATATTAGTTCTAGCTCTATACCGGGGATGGGCAACATTGATGGGGATGGGGGCCACAAAAAATCTGAAATCATTGTGAGGGGCCGCAGTTGCTTGCGGGTCTGCTTACCCACATCCATACGCACACATTCAGTTCGAGCTGGCCCCAGCCTTTTGGGGGCCCTAAGTGAAATGTTGTTGGGGGACCCCCCACCGTGCGTGTAAAACATTATTGACAGCGGAGAGAAACATTTTAAGTTTTAAAGTACATTTTCTGCAACTCTACTCAATTTGCCATAGGGCAGAGAGAAATGTTTTCCGTTTTGAATATATTATCTGAGTGAGAGTTACTAACAAAATCAATGGGTCGAGAAAAGCAAGATGGCAAAGCGGACAGTGTCCTTCACCTGGCACTGTGAGAGGAGTGTTTGACACACATTTGATGTCTGGACAGGTCCTGTCACTGTTGGAACACGACAAGGCTGAGTCTCCCTAAAGCATAATAGCATTAAGATCATCTTCATTTCACGGAATCTAAATGGACGAAGGGTGATGTTAGTGATACAATGCCCAGGTCTTCCTCTCAGTCCTCTAGAGCTGGAGTCTCACAGAGACAGATACTGAAAACCAATGTACACTAACATACTACAACCTCCACTACAGATCATCTAACACACACTAGCATAGGACAACCCCATCACAGATCCTCTAACACATAATCTTATAGGACAACCCCATCACAGATCCTCTAACACACACTCTTATAGGACGACCCCATCACAGATCATCTAACACACACTAGCATAGGACAACCCCATCACAGATCATCTAGCACACACTAGCATAGGACAACCCCATCACAGATCCTCTAACACATAATCTTATAGGACAACCCCATCACAGATCATCTAACACACACTAGCATAGGACAACCCCATCACATATAATCTAGCACACACTATCATAGGACAACCCCGTCACAGATCATCTAGCACACACTAGCATAGGACAACCCCATCACAGATCATCTAGCACACACTATCATAGGACAACCCCATCACAGATCATCTAACACACACTATCATAGGACAACCCCATCACAGATCATCTAGCACACACTAGCATAGGACAACCCCATCACAGATCATCTAACACACACTAGCATAGGACAACCCCATCACAGATCATCTAACACACACTATCATAGGACAACCCCATCACAGATCATCTAGCACACACTAGCATAGGACAACCCCATCACAGATCATCTAACACACACTAGCATAGGACAACCCCATCACAGATCATCTAACACACACTATCATAGGACAACCCCATCACAGATCATCTAACACACACTAGCATAGGACAACCCCATCACAGATCATCTAACACACACTATCATAGGACAACCCCATCACAGATCATCTAACACACACTAGCATAGGACAACCCCATCACAGATCATCTAACACACACTAGCATAGGACAACCCCATCACAGATCATCTAACACACACTAGCATAGGACAACCCCATCACAGATCATCTAGCATAGTGTGTGTTAGATGGCATCGAAAGCGCTGGAGAAAAGGGAAGACGTTTTATTGCCCTCAACCGATTGTGTTTTTTTGTTTGTTTATTTGCGTTGATTTTAACTTATTTTTTTACTTATTTGGTACATAATGTTGCCGCTACCGTCTCTTATGACCAAAAATAACTTGGACATCAGGACTGCGATTACTCACCACTGACTGGCAGAATGGTTTTTTCCCTTTAACGAGTCTGACGAGGCCGACACGAACAATATGCTGCTTTCTCGGGAACAGGCCCAGATCCCCATGATTTGCATGAAGAGGAGGCGGAGAAAAAGGTTCTGGAGGGCAGGCTGCCTTCTGAGAATTCGTAGGCGATCTAATAAACCCTCACTTCCTTCCATTCTGCTAGCAAATGTGCAATCTTTGGACAATAAAATAAATGACCTAAAACAGATGAAATAGATGAAACTACCAACGGGACATTCAAAACTGTAATATCTTATTCTTCACGGAGACATGGCTGAACGACGACACTTTCAACATACAGCTGACTGGTTATACGCTGCACCGGCAGCATAGAACAGAGGCGTCTGGTGAGACAAAGGGGAGGCGCAGTATGTATTTTTGTAAATAACAGCTGGTGCACGATATCTAAGGAAGTCTTCGCGCTATTGCTCTCCTGAGGATTGTTGCCCATTCTTCGAGGTGAAACTGCTCCAGCTCCTTCAAGTTGGATGGGTTCCGCTGGTGTACAGCAATCTTTAAGTCATACCACAGATTCTCAATTGGATTGAAGTCCTGGCTTTGACTAGGCCATTCCAAGACAATTAAATGTTTCCCCTTAAACCACTCAAGTGTTGCTTTAGCAGTATGCTTTGGGTCATTGTCGTGCTGGAAGGTGTGCCTCCTTCCCAGTCTCAAATCTCTGGAAGACTGAAACAGAATTTCCCTGAATTTAGCGCCATCCATCATTCCTTCAATTCTGACCAGTTTCCCAGTCCCTGCCGATGAAAAACATCCCCACTGCATGATGCTGCCACCACCACGCTTCACTGTGGGGATGGTGTTCTTGGGGTGATGAGAAGTGTTGGGTTTGTGCCAGACATAGTGTTTTTCTTGATGGACAAAAAGCTCAATTTTAGTCTAATCTGACCAGAGTACCTTCTTCCTTATGTTTGGGGGAGTCTCCCACATGCCTTTTGGAAAACACCAAACATGTTTGCTTATTTTGTTTCTGGCCACTCTTCCGTAAAGCCCAGCTCTGTGAAGTGTATGGCTTAAAATGGTCCTATGCACAGATACTCCTATCTCCACTGTGGAGCTTTGCAGCTCCTTCAGGGTTATCTTTGGTCTCTTTGTTGCCTCTCTGATGAATGCCCTCCTTGCCTGGTCTGTGAGTTTTGGAGGGTGGCCCTCTCTTGGCAGGTTTGTTGTGGTGCCATATTCTTTCAATGTTTTAATAATGGATTTAATGAAGCTCCATGGGATGTTCAATGTTTCTGATATTTTTTTATAACCCAACCCTGATCTGTACTGCTCCACAACGTTGTCCCTGACCTGTTTAGAGAGCTCCTTGGTCTTCATAGTGCCGCTTGCTTGGTGGTGCCTCTTGCTTAGTGGTGTTGCAGACTCTGGGGCCTTTCAGAACAGGTGTATATATACTGAGATAATGTGACAGATCATCTGACACTTAGATTGCACATACTGTAGGTGTACTGTATTTAACTAATTATGTGACTTCTGAAGATAATTGGTTAACCCAGATCTTATTTAGGGGCTTCATAGCAAAGAGGGTGAATACATATGAACACACCACTTTTCCATTACATTTAAAAATTTTAATTTACATTTTTTAAGTAATTTTTTTCATTTCACTTCACCAATTTGGACTATTTTGTGTATGTCCATTACATGAAATCCAAATAGAAATATATTTAAATTACAGGTTGGCACCAAAACAGCATTGAATGAGCTGTATTCCGCCATAAGCAAACAAGAAAATGCTCATCCAGAGGCGGCGCTCCTAGTGGCCGGGGACTTTAATGCAGGGAAACTTAAATCCGGTTGACCAAATTTCTATCAGCTTGTTAAATGTGCAACTGGAGGAAAAAAACTCTGGACCACCTTTACTCTACACACAAATCTGACCCTAATTCTATCCTCCTGATTCCTGCTTACAAGCAAAAATTAAAGGAGGAAGCACCAGTGACTAGACCAATAAAAAAAGTGGTCAGCTACAGGACTGTTTTCCTAACACAGACTGGAATATGTTCCAGGATTCCTCCGATGACGTTGAGAAGTACACCACATCAATCATTGGCTTCATCAATAAGTGCATCGATGACGTCGTCCCCACATTGACCGTACGTACCTTCCCCAACCAGAAGCCATGGATTACAGGCAACATTCTCACTGAACTAAAGGCTAGAGCTGCTGCTTTCAAGGAGTGGGACTCTAACCCGGAAGCGAATAAGACATTTTGCTATGCCTTCCGACGAACCATCAAACAGGCAAAGCGTCAATACAGGACCAAGATCGAATCGTACTACACCAGCTCTGATGCTCATCGGATGTCTCAGGAATGGCCCAGTACATCACTGTGGCCAAGCTCCCTGCCATCCAGGACCTCTATACCAGGCGGTGTCAGAGGAAGGCCCTAGAAATTGTCAAAGCCACCTTAGTCATAGGCTGTTCTCTCTGCTACCACACGGCAAGCGGTTCCAAGAGGCTTCTAAACAGCTTCTACCCCTAAGCTTTAACCTCTTGAAACTCCCCATCCCGGATCCGGGATCGTGACTAAAGCCTCAGGCTCATTAGCATAACGCAACGTTAACGATTTCTGAAAATCGCAAATAAAATTAAAATAATGCGTTTGCTCTCAAGCTTAGCCTTTTCTTAACAACACTGTCATCTCAGATTTTCAAAATATGCTTTTGAACCATAGAAATGGACTAATTTGTGTAAGAGTATGCAAAGCTAGCATAGCATTTTGTGTAGCATGTAGCACGCAACATTTTCACAAAAGCCAGATAACCAAATAAATAAAATAATTTACCTTTGAAGAGCTTCTGATGTTTTCAATGAGGAGACTCTCAGTCACATGCCAAATGCGCAGTGTTTCCTGAAAGCGTCTGTGTGTAGGAGAAATCGTTCCGTTTTCTACATTGCGCCTGGCGACTGAAACGAACCGAAAATGCAGTCACCTACAACGTAAAACTTTTTCCGGATTAACTACATAATATCGACCGAAACATGGCAAACGTTGTTTGGAATCAGTCCTCAAGGTGTTTTTTCACATATCTCTTCATTGACATGCAGTTCGTGGAAGCTTGCTTTCCTCTCTGTATTCCTTGGAAAAATACTGGCAGGTGACTTTTGCGCACCAATTTCGGCGCAGGACACCGGGCGGACACGTGGTAAATGTGGTCTCTTATGGTCAATCTTCCAATGATCTGCCTACAAATACGTCACAATGCTGCAGACACCTTGGGGAAACGACAGAGAGGGTTGATTCATTCCTCTTGCGTTCACAGCCATATAAGGAGATCATGACAAACAGAGCCTCAAAAATCCTTGTCATTTCCTGGATGCCATCTCATCTTGGTTTTGCCTGAAGCTCACGTTAAAGGGCACGCACAGAGAAGATCTTTGTATTTCTGGACACGTCAGAGTGTTTTCTTTCGAACAGTAGCAATTATATGCATAGTCGAGCATCTTTTTGTGACAAAATATCTTGTTTAAAACGGGAACGTTTTTCATCCAAAAATGAAATTGCGCCCCTAGAGTTCCAAGAAGTAAGACTCCTGATCACCTAATCAAATGGCTACCCAGACTATTTTCGTTGCCCCCCCTCCTCTTTTACACCTCTGCTACTCTGTTGTTATCATCTATGCGTAGTCACTTTAATAACTCTACTCAACTAACCAGTACCCCACACATTGACTCTGTATCGGTACCCCCTGTATATAGTCTCGCTATTGTTATTTTACTACTGCTGTTTAATTACTTGTTACTTTTATTTCTTATTCTTATCCATTTTTTTTACTGTGTTGTTGGTTAGGGGCTCGTAAGTAAGCATTTCACTGTAAGGTCTACAGACCTGTTGTATTCGGCGCATGTGACTAATAAAATTTGATTTGATGTGATAGGATAACCCCCATCACAGAGCATCTAACACACACTATTATAGGACAAATGGCAAGATCTCTAATACACACTGACACACACTGTTATAGGCTTTTAACAGACCTATACCTGTCAATATCTGTCTTACTGAAGGGGTCTTAATCTGTTGACATTTACAGTATGTACATGTCCTGTCCTGTGGAGTAGCATTGATTTGTCGACAGTTTCTCTTCTGTTAGTACGTTTGTTTGTTTGTTTGTTTGTTTGTTTGTTTGTGTTTATGTACTGTGGCTGAACTTTAGTGAGGGTAAGGGAGTGTGACTAAGGATGTCTGGGAGGACGACACACTGCTGTCGTTACATAGATGCCCAGTCTGTCTCACACTGTAATAGGAGGAATGCACTCTAATTAGGCCCAACTGTCTCTCTTTGTGTGTGTCTATATCTGTGTCTGTGTCTTTGTCTGTGTGTGTTTCTGTGGGTGTGTTTCTGTGTTTTGTTATGTGTGTGTGTTTCTGTGTGTGTTTCTGTGTGTTTCTGTGTGTGTGCGTGTTTCTCTGTGTGTGTGTGTGTGTGTGTGTGTGTGTGTGTGTGTGTGTGTGTGTGTGTGTGTGTGTGTGTGTGTGTGTGTGTGTGTGTGTGTGTGTGTGTGTGTGTGTGTGTGTGTGTGTGTGTGTGTGTGTGTGTGTGTGTGTGTGTGTGTCTGTTTCTGTGAATGTGTCTGCTTCTGTGAATGTGTGTGTTTCTGTGTGTGTGTGTTTCTGTGTGTGTGTGTTTCTGTGTGTATGTTTCTGTGTTTCTGTGTGTGTGTTTCTGTGTGTGTGTTGTTCTCTTTCTGTGTTTTTCTCTTTCTCCCCCTCTCTCTATACAGTATATAAGTACATTGAGTGTACAAAACATAAGGTACACCTTCCTAATATATTTTCCCCTCAATTCGTCGAAGCATGGACTCTACAAGATGTCGAAAGCGTTCCACAGGGATGCTGGCCCATGTTGACTCCAATGCTTCCCACAGTTGTGTTCATTTGGCTGGATATCCTTTGAGTGATGGTCCATTCTTGATACACTCGGGAAACTGTTGAGCGTGAAAAATCCAGCAGCGTTGCAGTTCTTGACACACTTAAATCAGTGCGCCTGGCACCTAAGTCTTTTGTCTTGCCCATTCAGCCTCTGAATGGCACACATACACAATCCATGTCTGAATTGTCTCAAGGCTTAAAAATCCTTCTTTAACCTGTCTCCTCTCCTTCATCTACACTGATTGAAATGGTTTTAACAAGTTACATCCATAAGGAATCATATCCTTCACCTGGATTCACCTGGTTAATCTGTCATGGAAAGATCAGTTGTTCCTAATGTTTTGTACACTTAGTATATATCTATCTCTCTCTCTCTCTCTCTCTCTCTCGGTCTGCCTGTCTTAGTATTTTTGCATTTCTTTTTGTCGGTGTGCGTGCAAGAGTGTGTGTGTGAGGTTGTGGGTTTGAGTGTGTGTGTGACTCACTGTCTCATCCCTAAAGACCATTCTCTGAAAGGAGCATAATGTAAGTCATTAAATTAGTATTCTTAATGGGTATTATTTGATATGAAGAAAACCATGTGTTTCAATTACCTGCTAATTGTCCAACTAACCACAATGTATTGTCTCTGTTCCATGGGACTGTCAACCTGAACAATGCACTGTTATATTTCTATATCCTGTTGAAGTGATGCACTGTGTGTGGTTACATTCACCTTAAAATGCTTGAGCTGAGAAATGTTTTCTAAGTATTTCAATATTGGCGCGAGTGTTTGTGTGTGCGTCTGTGCTAGTGGGTGTGTTTTAATAATGAGTTTTAATAATGAGCTGTAAGACAGCAGTAAGCTGGTCTGTTTTTTCCGGAGTGCTTTAATAATGATGAAGCAGCCATTTCATTCATTTGTTGTCGGTCGCTAAATCACTTTCTGCCTTGCCAAAATAGAAATAAAGTTGTTGGGTTTATGCAAAGCAGAGGGAGGGCATTCTTAATGACAAAATAATGAGTATTCAATTTCAACCCACCGCATCATAATTCCACTCAACCCCATCCCCTCTCCTATCTGTCTGATTTCTGCTCTTAGCTTATCTTTGTATCTCCCATCCTTGAGCTTTTGCTGAACGTTTATAATGTAGGGAGAGTTTTGTATAGCATTTTTTGAAGTGTTCCTCAGGTTGTCTCAGTGGAGGTGTTGCTGTAGCAGGTCAGGCGCTAGTCGTTAGCTTATGCCGCCTGCCTCCTCATAGCCAGGTGCTCTTTCTATGTCCCTCTCTCTCTCTCTGGCTCTCTCTCTCTCCCATGTATCTTCTCCTCTCTTCTTTAAAATATGTCAGTCAATGTATATATTTGTCTTTCCTCTCTCTTGACCTTGCTCTTTAGCTTTTTCTCCCCCCCTCTCTCTCTCTTCAATGGCGAAAACACTTCTTTCTCTTCAATGGGGACAACACTTGACTGTCAATGGAGTTAACACTTGTCTCTGTCAATGGAGTTAACACTTGTCTCTGTCAATGGCGATAACACTTGTCTCTGTCAATGGAGTTAACACTTGTCTCTGTCAATGGAGTTAACACTTGTCTCTGTCAATGGAGTTAACACTTGTCTCTGTCAATGGCGATAACACTTGTCTCTGTCAATGGCGATAACACTTGTCTCTGTCAATGGCGATAACACTTGTCTCTGTCAATGGCGATAACACTTGTCTCTGTCAATGGCGATAACACTTGTCTCTGTCAATGGGGATAGCACTTGTCTCTGTCAATGGGGTTAACACCTGTCTCTGTCAATGGGGTTAACACTTGTCTCTGTCAATGGGGTTAACACTTGTCTCTGTCAATGGGGATAGCACTTGTCTCTGTCAATGGAGTTAACACTTGTCTCTGTCAATGGGTTTAACACTTGTCTCTGTCAATGGGGTTAACACTTGTCTCTGTCAATGGGGTTAACACTTGTCTCTGTCAATGGGGTTAACACCTGTCTCTGTCAATGGGGTTAACACCTGTCTCTGTCAATGGGGTTAACACTTGTCTCTGTCAATGGGGATAACACTTGTCTCTGTCAATGGAGTTAACACTTGTCTCTGTCAATGGGGATAACACCTGTCTCTTCAATGGGGATAACACCTGTCTCTGTCAATGGGTTTAACACTTGTCTCTGTCAATGGGGTTAACACTTGTCTCTGTCAATGGGGTTAACACCTGTCTCTTCAATGGGGATAACACCTGTCTCTGTCAATGGGTTTAACACTTGTCTCTGTCAATGGGGTTAACACTTGTCTCTGTCAATGGGGATAACACCTGTCTCTGTCAATGGGTTTAACACTTGTCTCTGTCAATGGGGTTAACACCTGTCTCTTCAATGGGGATAACACCTGTCTCTGTCAATGGGTTTAACACTTGTCTCTGTCAATGGGGTTAACACTTGTCTCTGTCAATGGGGTTAACACTTGTCTCTGTCAATGGGGTTAACACTTGTCTCTGTCAATGGGGTTAACATTTGTCTCTGTCAATGGGGTTAACACTTGTCTCTGTCAATGGAATTAACACTTGTCTCTGTCAATGGGGTTAACACTTGCCTCTGTCAATGGGGTTAACACTTGTCTCTGTCAATGGCGATAACACTTGTCTCTGTCAATGGAGTTAACACTTGTCTCTGTCAATGGAGTTAACACTTGTCTCTGTCAATGGAGTTAACACTTGTCTCTGTCAATGGCGATAACACTTGTCTCTGTCAATGGCGATAACACTTGTCTCTGTCAATGGCGATAACACTTGTCTCTGTCAATGGGGTTAACACTTGTCTCTGTCAATGGCGATAACACTTGTCTCTGTCAATGGGGATAGCACTTGTCTCTGTCAATGGGGTTAACACCTGTCTCTGTCAATGGGGTTAACACTTGTCTCTGCCAATGGCGATAACACTTGTCTCTGTCAATGGGGATAACACTTGTCTCTGTCAATGGGGTTAACACTTGTCTCTGTCAATGGGGATAGCACTTGTCTCTGTCAATGGGGTTAACACCTGTCTCTGTCAATGGGGTTAACACTTGTCTCTGTCAATGGGGTTAACACTTGTCTCTGTCAATGGAGTTAACACTTGTCTCTGTCAATGGCGATAACACTTGTCTCTGTCAATGGCGATAACACTTGTCTCTGTCAATGGCGATAACACTTGTCTCTGTCAATGGGGATAGCACTTGTCTCTGTCAATGGAATTAACACTTGTCTCTGTCAATGGGGTTAACACTTGCCTCTGTCAATGGGGTTAACACTTGTCTCTGTCAATGGCGATAACACTTGTCTCTGTCAATGGAGTTAACACTTGTCTCTGTCAATGGAGTTAACACTTGTCTCTGTCAATGGAGTTAACACTTGTCTCTGTCAATGGCGATAACACTTGTCTCTGTCAATGGCGATAACACTTGTCTCTGTCAATGGCGATAACACTTGTCTCTGTCAATGGGGTTAACACTTGTCTCTGTCAATGGCGATAACACTTGTCTCTGTCAATGGGGATAGCACTTGTCTCTGTCAATGGGGTTAACACCTGTCTCTGTCAATGGGGTTAACACTTGTCTCTGCCAATGGCGATAACACTTGTCTCTGTCAATGGGGATAACACTTGTCTCTGTCAATGGGGTTAACACTTGTCTCTGTCAATGGGGATAGCACTTGTCTCTGTCAATGGGGTTAACACCTGTCTCTGTCAATGGGGTTAACACTTGTCTCTGTCAATGGGGTTAACACTTGTCTCTGTCAATGGAGTTAACACTTGTCTCTGTCAATGGCGATAACACTTGTCTCTGTCAATGGCGATAACACTTGTCTCTGTCAATGGCGATAACACTTGTCTCTGTCAATGGGGATAGCACTTGTCTCTGTCAATGGGGTTAACACCTGTCTCTGTCAATGGGGTTAACACTTGTCTCTGTCAATGGGGTTAACACCTGTCTCTGTCAATGGGGATAACACTTATCTCTGTCAATGGGGATAACACCTGTCTCTTCAATGGGGATAACACCTGTCTCTGTCAATGGAGTTAACACTTGTCTCTGTCAATGGCGATAACACTTGTCTCTGTCAATGGCGATAACACTTGTCTCTGTCAATGGGGTTAACACTTGTCTCTGTCAATGGGGTTAACACTTGTCTCTGTCAATGGGGTTAACATTTGTCTCTGTCAATGGGGTTAACACTTGTCTCTGTCAATGGAATTAACACTTGTCTCTGTCAATGGGGTTAACACTTGCCTCTGTCAATGGGGTTAACACTTGTCTCTGTCAATGGCGATAACACTTGTCTCTGTCAATGGAGTTAACACTTGTCTCTGTCAATGGAGTTAACACTTGTCTCTGTCAATGGAGTTAACACTTGTCTCTGTCAATGGCGATAACACTTGTCTCTGTCAATGGCGATAACACTTGTCTCTGTCAATGGCGATAACACTTGTCTCTGTCAATGGGGTTAACACTTGTCTCTGTCAATGGCGATAACACTTGTCTCTGTCAATGGGGATAGCACTTGTCTCTGTCAATGGGGTTAACACCTGTCTCTGTCAATGGGGTTAACACTTGTCTCTGTCAATGGCGATAACACTTGTCTCTGTCAATGGGGATAACACTTGTCTCTGTCAATGGGGTTAACACTTGTCTCTGTCAATGGGGATAGCACTTGTCTCTGTCAATGGGGTTAACACCTGTCTCTGTCAATGGGGTTAACACTTGTCTCTGTCAATGGGGTTAACACTTGTCTCTGTCAATGGAGTTAACACTTGTCTCTGTCAATGGCGATAACACTTGTCTCTGTCAATGGCGATAACACTTGTCTCTGTCAATGGCGATAACACTTGTCTCTGTCAATGGGGATAGCACTTGTCTCTGTCAATGGGGTTAACACCTGTCTCTGTCAATGGGGTTAACACTTGTCTCTGTCAATGGGGATAACACTTGTCTCTGTCAATGGGGATAGCACTTGTCTCTGTCAATGGGGTTAACACTTGTCTCTGTCAATGGGGTTAACACCTGTCTCTGTCAATGGGGATAACACTTATCTCTGTCAATGGGGATAACACCTGTCTCTTCAATGGGGATAACACCTGTCTCTGTCAATGGGGATAACACCTGTCTCTTCAATGGGGATAACACCTGTCTCTGTCAATGGGGTTAACACCTGTCTCTTCAATGGGGATAACACTTGTCTCTTCAATGGGGATAACACCTGTCTCTGTCAATGGGGTTAACACTTGTCTCTTCAATGGGGATAACACTTGTCTCTTCAATGGGGATAACACCTGTCTCTGTCAATGGGGTTAACACTTGTCTCTGTCAATGGGGATAACACTTGTCTCTGTCAATGGCGATAACACTTGTCTCTGTCAATGGGGATAGCACTTGTCTCTGTCAATGGGGTTAACACCTGTCTCTTCAATGGGGATAACACTTGTCTCTGTCAATGGGGATAACACTTGTCTCTTCAATGGAGATAACACCTGTCTCTGTCAATGGGGACAACACTTGTTAGCACTGTCACATTTAAACCACCTTTGAACCACCTTTGTGCATTATGATTGTACAGATATATAGGCATTTAGCCATGATCTGTAATGAATGATTATACTGTACTGTAGCTATATAATGCATCATAAATGATCATTCATTTATAATGCATGCTACACAGGTGGTTGATAGAAGGTTGTACCATGTTTCAGGGATGTACATGACGTAACCAAATGTGAACTCTGCCTTGCAACCCTCCTCTACTCTAACAACAGCCATCTGCTGAACACAGCATAATCCACACTAAGGCGTGGGCATAATAGTCACATGTCAACACACCGTATGTCCATAGGAGAAACCTTATACATGAACAGTATGTGTGTGAGAGGTACAACTGTACCTGGTACTGCTACAAATGGTTTCCCACTGTGATTAAGTGGCCCTCTTCTTCCTGTCCCTCACTTCCTGCTTCCTGTGGTTTCCTAGGCGATCCACTCGGTTGCCTGGCACCATGAGGGCAAGCAGTTCATCTGTAGTCACTCAGACGGAACGCTCACCATATGGAACATCAAGGGCCAGGGCAAGCCATTTCAGACAATCACCCCACATGGTAAGCTTGAACACCCCCCCCACACACACACACACACACACACACACACACACACACACACACACACACACACACACACACACACACACACACACACACACACACACACACACTTTTCACCCCAATATCTTTTAATATGCAACCTGTCTTTATAACTTTTCTCTGGTTTCCAACATTTCTCCTTTCACATCAGAATCACCTTTATTCACTGTACATTTGCACATACTAAGAATTTGACTTGTTGATATGGGGCTGCAAGTGATAGACAACATTTAGAGACAGAATACAGACAGAGGAATTTACATAAAGTAAACATACATTATTTACAAAATAGATCAAATAAAGTGAACAAGGGTTTAATTTACTCTGTGTTAAACGTTTCCTTCCCTGATTTAACTTTGCCCCCCCCCCCCACACACACACACACAAAGCAAGAGAAAGCAGAGAGAGGAATAGAAGAGAGAAAACCAAGAGAAAGGGAGTTGAAAGAAAGCAAGGGAACTTTGAACCCCATTCTTAAATTGCCATGTTATTGTTCTTGTGTACAGTGTAATGGGGAAAGGATTCCATTGAAACGGTTTTGAATTAGTTGTTTTCCCCGTTGCTGCATGCGTAATCAGTTTAGTATTTAATGAACAATTATGAAACTGTGTGTGACAGGTTTATGTGAAATTAAAAAAGGCTTCCCTTTAAGAAATTTAATTAAGGCTAGGTAATTGTCAATTATTACAATAAATTGTGATTACATTCTTCCTTTTTAGTGTATACTTATTTGACCAACCCTTAAGTTGACTCCCTTTGTGCACATAGATTTTTGAATAAATGCTAGCTATCTCGCTCCCTGTCTCTGATGGACAGGCCTGAATCCCTGTCTGACACACACAGTGGCTGCTACTGCTCCATCGGGGAAATGGTGGAAGAAAAGGGAGGAGGAGAGAGTGGAGAGGAGAGAGTGGAGAGGAGAGAGGGCAAAGGGAAAAGAGGAGAAAGGGAACAAAGCAGAGAGTAAGAGGGGAATAAAGAAGGGAACTGACAAGCTAAAGTGATTTGTTCTATTTCAGGAAAGCAGCCCAAGGATGGAAAGAAGCCAGAGCCCTGCAAACCCATCCTCAAAGTGGAGTACAAGACCACTAGACTGGGGTAAGGATACGCTCTCACACACACACACACACACACACACACACACACACACACACACACACACACACTCTACGATGCTTGGAGAGATAATGAATATGGCATCTCTATAGCTTTCCATATGGACTTGTGTCTCATGTGTCTGTTCGTGTGTGTGTGTGTGGTATATGTGTGTGTATGTCTGCGTCTGTCTGTGTGTGGTATATGTGTGTGTATGTCTGCGCCTGTCTGTGTGTGGTATATGTGTGTGTATGTCTGCGCCTGTCTGTGTGTGGTATATGTGTGTGTATGTCTGCGCCTGTCTGTGTGTGGTATATGTGTGTGTATGTCTGCGTCTGTCTGTGTGTGGTATATGTGTGTGTATGTCTGCGTCTGTCTGTGTGTGGTATATGTGTGCTATACAGAGACCCCTTCATGATCCTGTCTGGAGGTCTGTCGTATGACACAGTGGGTCGGCGGCCATGTCTGACGGTGATGCATGGGAAGAGTACAGCCGTGCTGGAGATGGACTATCCTATCGTAGACTTTCTCACACTCTGTGAGACGCCATACTCTAACGGTCAGTGTGTGTGTGTGTGTGTGTGTGTGTCCATGTGTGTGTCCATGTGTGTGTTTGTATGCTTGCTATATCATTATCTACAAATACCCCAGTAAGAGTGTATTTATGAGTGGAATCAGTTTAATTAGCAACTACACTGACGGCTTTGTTGTTTCCAGCCGGTAATATGTTGTGTCCTAGCCCTTCTCAGCATTGACATTTGACCTTTCTGTTTTTGTATGTGTGTGAGACTGTGTGTGATGAATATAAAATATCCCAGGGGAGGTTTATGCTCGTGATTCTTTGTGGAGTACCATGAATGTTAGATTTGTATCTTCTCCCTCGTTCACAATAGCTGTCTGACCTGATTATGTTATTAAATTAATGCCCTGCCCTTTGTGAGATGATGCGTCTTGGGAGAGGGCTTTCATTGATGATGATTTAGATGTTCTGTCTTCTATATCATTATGTAATGACAGAGGTGTTGATTTTGGTGTCTTGTTTTGGGTTTGTTTTGCTAAGATGTGTGTGTTTCAATGGGAACCAATTGATTGGAGGTGGGAATAGACTTTTACATCTTGTGCCGAAATGTCTGGGTCAGAGAGGGGCTGAGTGCAGAACACACAGTGAAGTACCCTCCCCTCTTTACAGCTCACATCTTACCTGCTCTATAGCCCCTGGTAGCCTTTAATGTAGGTCTGCATGGGTAATGAACCAGGTTAAGGTATGTTGGAGGTCTCAGCCTTCTTTTTCAAATGCCCTCATCTCAGTTAGCCCCAGATTGATGGGTGGTAGAGAACTCAGTCATCAGCCAAGGTGTCCTTCAAGGGGGAGAAGCAGTGTCCTCTACCACAGTGGAAATTGCTACCATGTTGCCTCTAACAAACTATATTTATTCATTGGTTTGATGCTATAGTTGATATCATGTTTGGATGCTTGTTGTTTTGGGTTGGTTTAAGAAGATTGACGCTCCAGTCGGTTGCTGGTTCAAATGGAACAGTAGGCCGCACTATTTTAGGATGCTGCTTGATCAAGGTTGTACATATTCAGACAATAGATTATGAAAATTGTGTCAATATGTAAAAAATATAAGCGGGGGTGGTTACTAAGCGAACATATTGAATTGTTTTAAGATAGTCACACCAATGACAATTTAGCTATTTGAATTTGATTTTTAGGACCCCTTTACGTAAACAACAAAATATATATATAATCCTATTTACATTTACATTTAAGTCATTTAGCAGACGCTCTTATCCAGAGCGACTTACAAATTGGTATTTGATGAAACATTGAATTTGTCCTTACTGCTATTAGCCCATAGTATCATGTTTCAAGGTAAGACCCAGATGCAGACTGTGTCGAAGTAACAATGTTTATTTCCACAACAGGGACAAAGGTACAGGACAGCAGGCAGGCAGGCAGGAGTTGGTAATCCAGAGTAGTGGGGCAAAGGTACAGGACAGCAGGCAGGCTCAGGCTCAGGTCAGGGAGAGGGATCAAAGTCGGGAAGAACTAGAAAACAGGAACTAAGACAAGACAGGACCATGGGGGAAAACGCTAGTAGGTTCTACGAACAAAACGATCTGGCAACAGACAAACAGAGAACACAGGTATAAATATACAGGGGATAACAGGAAAGATGGGTGACACCTGGAGGGGGGTGGAGACAAGCACAAAGACAGGTGAAACAGATCAGGGTGTGACACAGAAACGCATTGAATAACATGGAAAAACAGATAGAGATTTAAGAAAGCTCAGGAAATTATTTATATATATTTTTACTGATATTTAACAAACAGTGGGCCAAACTGTTTGGACGCTACGGATGTTTTTGTGAGATGACAGATTTTCGGGATATTTCATTGTCTGACAAACACCGCTGTAGTTCAGTGATATCTCAGATTTTGATGGGGATTTTTTTAATGCTAATTGATTTTCCAGAGGGAGCGGACATTGACATTAGGGGGTTCTTAAAAACATAAAATAATAACATCATCCTAAGAGTGTTGGGCCGAGCTGACTAGGAGAAAAATCTGTCAATGTGCCCTTGAGGAATTGCTCCTGTAAGTCACTCTGCATTAGAGTGTTTGCTAAATAACTCAATTGTGATGTGATTACATTAAGTCTTCATCATTTTTATTATATTAACCGGCAAGTTATTACATTAACCCGGCTTTATTACATAAAACAATGTCAAAGTTATTACATTAACCCGGCTTTATTACATAAAACAATGTCAAAGTTATTACATTAACCCGGCTTTATTACATAAAACAATGTCAAAGTTATTACATTAACCCGGCTTTATTACATAAAACAATGTCAAAGTTATTACATTAACCCAGCTTTATTACATAAAACAATGTCAAAGTTATTACATTAACCCGGCTTTATTACATAAAACAATGTCAAAGTTATTACATTAACCCGGCTTTATTACATAAAACAATGTCAAAGTTATTACATTAACCCGGCTTTATTACATAAAACAATGTGAAAGTTATTACATTAACCCGGCTTTATTACATAAAACAATGTAAAAGTTATTAGAAATAAAAAATGTATAACATTAACCAGGACTATTACATTGACCGGCGCTATTACATTGACCGGTGCTATTACAATAACCAGTGCTATTACATTGACCGGTGCTGTTACATTGACCGGTGCTATTACATTAACTGGTGCTATTACATTGACCGGTGCTGTTACATTGACCAGTGTTATTACATTGCCTGGTGCTGCTACATTGACCGGTGCTGTTACATTAACTGGTGCTATTACATTGACCGGTGCTGTTACATTGACCGGTGTTATTACATTGACCAGTGCTGTTACATTGACCGGTGCTGTTACATTGACCAGTGTTATTACATTGACCAGTGTTATTACATTGCCCGGTGCTGTTACATTGACCGGTGCTGTTACATTGACCGGTGCTGTTACATTGACCGGTGCTGTTACATTAACTGGTGCTATTACATTGACCGGTGCTATTACATTGACCGGTGCTGTTACATTAACTGGTGCTATTACATTAACTGGTGCTATTATATTGACCGGTGCTATTACAATGATATTTATCCTTAGGCAGTGTAATGTTGATAGGCATATGTAAATGGCTGTCATGAAGAGACTGCATCTTAACCACAGAAAATGGGGGGCTAAAGTCATGTGGATGTAGCTCATCCAAAAAGTGTGTGTATATGTGCGTGTAGCTTGAAGTGTGTGTGTGTCTTGTTTGATGTTAGCGTTGGTATGGGGGCATGAGGAAACCGATTAACAGACGATTGGTTGATGGTTGTGTAATGGTGACCATGGCGACCAACCTTATGTTGGGATGCTTTGATTCCATCTTGTAATGGTGACCTAGGAGACCTGGGATTACACACCACTGGGCTGATTACTGCACCACTGCTTCAATCTGCTGTTACTGATGGGGAGGATGGGAGGATGTTGAACAGGACACTTCATCTTTTATTATGGAATTGAGTATTTTTTAGAACAGATCAGAGGCAGACCAATGATACAGACAGACACAGGCAGGCAGGCAGCACAGACAGCCGGACTGACAGACACATCCACAGACAACAAAGACTGAGAAACACTTAGAGCATTTCTGAGACATTCTAACAGACAAAAGGAGATAGTGAGAGAAGGCAAGAGGGAGTTGGAGAGAAACAGAGCAGAGAGACATTGATTGTCAAGGTCGTGGCTGCCCTGGTGTACAATGTGTTTCTTCTGGGACTTACAAGCTGTAACTACACTGACTCTGAAGGGAGGACACTGAAAACATGTTCTAGGCTTCCAGTCACACACGGTTCTCTCTACAAACACACACACACACACACACACACACACACACACACACACACACACACACACACACACACACACACACACACACACACACACACACACACACACACACACACACACACACACACACATGTACACATATACCCACAAACACACACGCGCACACACTATCCTCTCTCTGGCTCAGACAATAATGCCTATTTACTCTCCCATTGCATCTCAGCCAGACGCTAACAAAAGAACACTGTGTTTTCTCCTACCACCTCTAACAGCATACTGCTATTGTGCTGCAATATTATGTGTAGGTATTTCAGGTCTGTGGTATTCCTCCATATTCCTTCAGTTCAGCTCAGTTCCTTTTCATCCAAAGCTTTATCGGGCAAAATAATGTTCCATAATCAAACATCCCACTGGGAAAAAAAGGGGTTGAATCAACATTGTTCCCACGTCATTTCAACCCCCCAAATCAATGTGATGATGTTGAATCAACATAGATTGGCAAAAAGTCATCAGCTTAAGGGCATTTCTTATTTTTTTCACGCAATTGTTTACCTAAATCCAATGCCATTTCACATTCAATTCACATAAGTTGACAATTCAACCAAATGTAAATCAAAACTAGACGTTGAACTGACGTCTGTGCCCAGTGGGATGTTAACTCATCTTCAGTTTAATATTGAAATATGCTTTTAATATGTTACTATATATTCCTACTGTACCAAGCCTCAAGCTCATATATGTGATCAACATCTTGAAGCCACTTGGGGGAATTGTAGATTTCAGAGAATAATTTGAGAGAATATACCCGACATATTGTGTTGATGAATGACATCTATCTTTCTTTTTGTTATGTTTTTTTCATGCAGATTTCCAGGAACCTTATGCTGTAGTGGTCCTTCTAGAAAAGGATTTAGTTGTAATCGACCTTGCACAGAATGGGTACGTCTGAGTGGATGTTAAAGGACTGAACATGCTTTATTAACATCAAATATTTAGCCACTGTATTATTTGGACTTCTTGAATGTTCCTACTCATTTGAAACACAACAGTTATTACGAACTAACAGGTAGTATACTTGGTAGTATACTTGTTATCCCTGTAGATTTAGCTTAGATTCTGTACTTTCATTCATTTTCAGTTTCAGTGTCTCGTGGCCTGCCATTGTAGGGACTAAAACTATGAGCTGTAATTCTATGTCCCCTTTCCCAGTTACCCCATATTCGAGAACCCCTATCCACTGACCATTCATGAGTCTCCGGTTACCTGCTGTGAGTACTTTGCTGACTGCCCTGTGGACCTCATACCTGCACTTTACTCTGTTGGCTCCAGACAGAAACGACAGGGCTACAGCAAAAAGGTAAGGACCACACTTTTCTACAATACACCCTCTCAGCTACTGGGCCCCTCATAATAGCAGTACTGTGCTATTGCAGGAGTATTCAACTCTGACCCTACGAGATCTGGAGCCTTCTGGTTTTCTGTTCTACCTGATAATAAATTCCACCCGCCTGGTGTCCCAGGTCTAAATCAGTGCCTGATTAGAGGGAAACAATGAAAAACAAATCTGTGGAACTGACTTGGAGGTCCAGAGTTGAGTTTTAGGGTGCATCATATCCCGTCAATGTTTATGTTGAAGGACACGCAGTAAATAACATTCAGTAGTCCAATCTCCACCCTGTTCTGCATCTTATCTCCTGCATGTTTTTTCTTTTTACATCTAACAATTTATCCTTTCATACAGTATATCCTACATGTTCTCTAATTCTAGCTTTATTCTGCCCTCTATCCTGTCTCTCTCTGTTCTGCTTCTTTTTAATTCATTGTATTCTTGTTATATTCTCCCGCGCTGTTGGAAATGTCACCATGTACTGGCCCTCTCCTCGCTCTCATCTCTCCATCCCTTTATCTCCCTGCCTGCTTCTTTCTACTGTGTGTCAAGTAAGGGGTAGCTGTGGGAAGCGTTCTTACTGAAAGATCAATGTTGAGTCATACCACTGACCTTTGTATGTTCTACTGCGTTTAACACAACCTAAAAAACACATTTGCGCTCTCTCAGACACACACACAAACACACGTGCATTGACAAACACACACCGTGGTAAAGGTTCCCTCTATCTCTAAGAAAAATGATGTCCCATCAGCCCACTGGCTAAGAGAAGGCATGTGTCTCTGTCCTCTTGCTTCCCTCCTGTCTCATTCCAATGGTCTCATTACAGTATGTTTATTTTATTTGGTTCAATGTGTAGGCTAGATTGGATCTGACAACATCTTATCACTGATTTCCTTATACCTTACGCATGTATCAATCTCAACGATTTCCATTTCTTGTTGTTGTCTTGTTTGTGCTGTTCTGTTTGGTGTATTGTGTTGTCCAGGAGTGGCCAATCAGTGGTGGTAACTGGGGCCTCGGCACACAGAGCTACCCTGAGATCATCATCACTGGGTAGGAGACCCAACTCTATTTAATCATAATGCCTTCCTCTATCCTTCCTCTATCCTTCCTATATCCTGCCTAGCAGTCATGAGAGGAAAAAACTCAGAGGCAGGGAGAAGAAGCCTTTTAGAATACTTGAACTTAGCAATGTGACATTGAAGAATGGCTTGGCAGAAGGGGTCCCTTTACTCGCCTCTCTCTCTCTCCCTCCCCCCCCCCCCCCTCTCTTGTCACCTCCAGACATCCCTGTGTTAGTATTCCCCCCACGTCTATCTCTGTCTCTCTCTCTCGCTCTCTCTGTCTATTTCTCTCTCTCTCTCTTTCTTCAGCTGAAGAGAGATTGTTCCTCCAGTTACACAAAGTGCAGATTATACAGGTCAATCCCAGAATGCATTGCACTATTGAGACACAGGGTTATGGTGTGTCTCCTCTCATGTGGATGTATTCTTCTGTAGAGCTGATTCTAGACAATCATGACAGGTAGAGCCAAGCTGAATCATTAGAGATGTGGTTGTGTATGCAAAAAGCTGAAGTGGTAATTATTCCCTCTGATTCTCTACCCTCTCTCCTTCCCTCACCGGCTTCTCTCTTTCTCTTTATGATTTCACAGGCATGCTGATGGGACTGTGAAGTTTTGGGATGCTTCTGCAAGTAAGTGCCTTTACATGGACTTCCTTATGTGAAATATCTCGGGCCTAGATGGCCTTATTGTTTCCCTATTCTATACTGTCTCCCAATGTGTTTGATTTGTAACTGAGCCATCTCCTATCTTTTCCCAGTAATGCTCCAGGTACTGTACAAGCTGAAGACGGCCAAGGTGTTTGAGAAGAGCAGGAATAATAAGGAGGACAAGCAGAACACAGAGATTGTGGATGAGGACCCGTTTGCCATCCAGATCATGGCCTGGTGTCCTGAGAGCAGGATGCTGTGTGTGGCCGGGGTGTCTGCCAACCTCATCATATACCGCTTCAGCAAGCAGGAGATCACCACCGAGGTCGTACAGGTGGGTCGGCATGTGTGTGTGTTTGGAGGCGAAAGAAACGCACACCTATTCAGGCGAGGTGCTGGCTAGCGGAGTAGAACACTTGAAAAAGAAAAGGAGAGCCGCACACTCTAGGAGCTCAGATGCAATAATTTAATAACGTAATAACCAATGTTTCGACAGACAAGCTGTCACGCCCTGGTCGAAATATATTGTGTTTGTCTGTATTTATTTGGTCAGGCCGGGGTGTGACATGGGTTTATTGTGGTGTGTTTTTGTCTTGGGGGTGTCTAGCATAGTCTATGGCTGCCTGAGGCGGTTCTCAATCAGAGGCAGGTGATTATCTTTGTCTCTGATTGGGAACCATATTTAGGCAGCCATATTCTTTGAGTGTTTCGTGGGTGATTGTTCCTGTCTCTGTGTTTGTTGTCACCAGATAGGCTGTATAGGTTTTCACGTTCCGTTTGTTGTTTTTGTATTGTTCGTGTTTTTTCGTCGTCATTAAACATGTATCAAAAATACCACGCTGCATTTTGGTCCACTTCTCCTTCACCAGACGAGAACCGTTACAGAATCACCCACCACAACGGGACCAAGCGGCGTGGTAACAGGCAACAGCAACAGCAGGAGCAACAAAGAGAGGAATGGACATGGGAGGACGAATTGGACGGAGAAGGACCCTGGGCTCAGCCTGGAGAATATCGCCGCCCCAAAGAAGAACTGGAGGCAGCGAAAGCGGAGAGGCGCCGGTATGAGGCGGCAGCACGGCGACGCGGATGGAAGCCCGAGAGTCAGCCCCAAAAATTTCTTGGGTGGGGGGCTCAGGGAGAGTGTGGCAGAGTCAGGAGTCAGACCTGAGCCAACTCTCCCTGTTTATCGTGAGGAGCCAAGGAGGAGACCAGAACCAGAGCCGGTGTTGGAGGTGAGCGAAGCAGAGACTGTTAAGGAGTTAATGGGGAAATTGGAGGAGAGAGAAATGAGGGAGTTGCTGTGTTGGTGCTTTTTGCATGGAATTCACCCGATGGAGCGTGTCGGGGATTTGATGGCACCTGGGTCAGCGCTCCATACTCGTCCTGAGGTGCGTGTTAGTCGGCTGGTGAAGTTGGTGCCAGCCTCACGCACCAGGCCTCCTGTGCACCTTCCTAGCCTTGCACGTCCTGTGCCAGCACTGCTCTCAAGATCTCCAGTACGCCTTCACGGTCTAGCCCATCCTGTGCCACCTCCACACACCAGCCCTCTGGTGGCAGCTCCCCGCACCAGGCTTCCTGTGCATGTCCTCGGCCCAGTACCACCAGTGCCAGCACCACGCATCAGGCCTACAATGCGCCTCGCCTCTCCAGCGCTGCTGGAGCCTTCCTCCTCTCCTGCGCTGCCGGAGTCTCCCGCCTGTTCAGCGCTGCCCGAGCCTTCCTCCTCTCCTGCGCTGCCGGAGTCTCCCGCCTGTTCAGCGCCATCGGAGCCTTTCTCCTCTCCTGCGCTGCCGGAGTCTCCCGCCTGTTCAGCGCTGCCCGAGCCTTCCTCCTCTCCTGCGCTGCCGGAGTCTCCCGCCTGTTCAGCGCTGCCAGAGCCTTCCTCCTCTACAGCGCTGCTGGAGTCTCCTGCCTGTTCAGCGCAGCCAGAGCTGTCAGTCTGCATGGAGCAGCCAGAGCTGTCAGTCTGCATGGAGCAGCCAGAGCTGTCAGTCTGCATGGAGCAGCCAGAGCTGCCAGTCTGCATGGAGCAGCCAGAGCTGTCAGTCTGCATGGAGCAGCCAGAGCTGTCAGTCTGCATGGAGCAGCCAGAGCTGCCAGTCTGCATGGAGCAGCCAGAGCTGTCAGTCTGCAAGGAGCTGCCAGTCTGCAAGGAGCGGCCAGTCTGCAAGGAGCTGCCAGTCTGCAAGGAGCTGCCAGTCTGCAAGGAGCTGCCAGTCTGCAAGGGGCTGCCAGTCTGCAAGGAACTGCCAGTCTGCAAGAAGCCGCCAGAGCTGTCAGTCTACATGGAGCAGCCAGAGCCGCCAGTCAGCATGGAGCAGCCAGATCCGCCAGCCAGCCAGGATCTGCCGGATCCAACTACCTGCCTGAGCTTCCTCTCAGTGCTGAGCTTCCCCTCAGTCCCGAGCTTCCCCTCAGTCCCGAGCTTCCCCTCAGTCCCGAGCTTCCCCTCAGTCCCCAGCTGCCCCTAAGTCCCCAGCTGCCCCTCAGTCCAGTGGGGTTCTGGGTGAGGACTACTAGGCCATGGTCGGCAGTGAGGGTGGACTATCCAAGGACGCGAGGAGGAGGGACTAAGACACTGATAGAGTGGGGTCCACGTCCCACGCCGGAGCCGCCACCATGGACAGACGCCCACCCGGACCCTCCCCTATTGTTTTGATGTGCGTCCGGGAGTCAAGCACCTTAGGGGGGGAGGGGGGGTTCTGTCACGCCCTGGTCGAAATATATTGTGTTTGTCTGTATTCATTTGGTCAGGCCGGGGTGTGACATGGGTTTATTGTGGTGTGTTTTTGTCTTGGGGGTGTCTAGCATAGTCTATGGCTGCCTGAGGCGGTTCTCAATCAGAGGCAGGTGATTATCGTTGTCTCTGATTGGGAACCATATTTAGGCAGCCATATTCTTTGAGTGTTTCGTGGGTGATTGTTCCTGTCTCTGTGTTTGTTGTCACCAGATAGGCTGTATAGGTTTTCACGTTCCGTTTGTTGTTTTTGTATTGTTCGTGTTTTTTCGTCGTCATTAAAGATGTATCAAAAATACCACGCTGCATTTTGGTCCACTTCTCCTTCACCAGACGAGAACCGTTGCACCAGCTGTCTTTGTGTGTGTGTTTAACATGTCTCTGTGCTGACCATGTTTGATCGTTGGATAGTGTAAACTGAGAAACACTCCCATTTACTCTTGATGCTTATAGCCTGGCAATATGGATGCCATGACGACAGACACACAGTGTAGTGGTAAATATAGCCTCCCGTAGACAACTAGACAACTGAGCAGAGTCATTATTGGTTCAATAGTGTTTCTTGGATCCTGAAGGCTGTTCCTAGAGACAGTGTTTACCTCCCAATGCCTCATTAGATGAGTCTCCAGCCAGTAAGAACACATTATGGTTGCCATGCCAACATACATAGTGGTAAACAACCTGTATCATTATTTTGTGGCAGCTATGAATAGTGATGATAATAATGATCTGTGTCTGACCAAGATCAAGTGTGTGACCTGTGGAGAGATTGAAAGCAGAGAGAGAGAGAGAGAGAGAGAGAGAGAGAGAGATCAGTACCACATGCATAAATGCCAATAGTGCTATTGAGACTCCCATCATGCACACATAGACACACACACACTCACACTGAATCATACTGAAAATGGCTGCTGAACTCATTGAGTCTCTGGAATGTGTGTGTGTTCCCTAGCTGTTGGAGGTACGTCTGCAGTATGAGGTGAATGACATGGAGTCCCCTCCAGAGGGGGGAGGAGGGGGGGACCGTGACCTGCCCACCCCAGGAGCAGCCTCACCTAGCCCCCAGACTACCGGACCCCCGACTCACCCCTCCACCAGCAGCAACTCCTCTGACGGGGTCCGAGACAACGTACCCTGCCTCAAGTATGCATCCTGCACCACCACCGGCTCACATACAGTAGTTACACACACGTACACTCTGCAACAAACTGTGCCTTAGGGATGCACAATCGGCCCACAATCTCTCTGAGGCTATTCAATACAATTACACTCTTTTTCTCTCTCCCTCTCTGTCTGTAGGGTGCGTAGTACCCCTCTGAAGCAGTCTTCAGGGTATCAGGTAGAGTTGGTGGTGCAGCTGGTGTGGGTAAGTGGAGAGCCCCCCCAACAGATCACCAGCTTGGCCCTCAACTCCTCCTACGGCCTGTAAGTATAAGGTGGTAGACAGTATATCTACATGAGATTTACTGTGAACCCTAATGAAACAACCCAATATAACACTTCAATCTGGAGCTCTGTGCAAACCAACCAAGGATACTGTGAAAGTAAGATCATTTTAGGGAGCGGTAATGTCTTTCTCAACTTGAGGAACAGGTCCTCAATTCGAAAAGTCAAAATGTGGTTGTGAGCCATGGATTTGATATGATTTCCCTCTTTCAGCTGAGCTGGAATGGAGTCAAGCTGTGTCTACACGGTTTATGTCCGCAGGGAAATTCTGTCTGAGACTTCTGCTTCTTTGGTTTCTGGAAGAACTAGCTATATTTAATCTAAACCCCAAACCCCAATCTCATATCTCTTTTTACATCTCCCTCTCTTCCTCCACTTCCCTCCCTCCCTCCCCTTCCTCCACTTCTCTCTCTCCCTCCCTCCCTCTCCCGCCCCTTCCTCTCTCCAACAGGATTGTGTTTGGGAACAGTAATGGTCTGGCAGTGGTGGACTACCTCCAGAGGACAGTGCTGTTGAACCTGGGGACAGTGGAGCTGTATGGGTCTAATGATCCCTACCAGAGACAGGCTCGCTCTCCACGCAAGGCCCGCCAGCCCGCCGGAGGTAATGGTAAAGACCTTTACCACTTCACTGATTTACCACCACACAGGTAGCCTTCTGTAGGGTTGTATCACATGAGGCTGCTGGGGGGAGGGCGGCTCATAATAATGTCTGGAATGGAGCAAATGGAATGGCATCAAACACATGGAAACCATGGAAACCATGATGTGTTTGATGTATTTGATACCGTTCCACTAATTCCGCTCCAGTCATTACCACGACCCCGTCGTCCCCAATTAAAGGTGCCACCAACGTCCTGTGGTTTGTACTATATATGGCCTTACAGTAGATGTTTTTTTGTAGCATGACTTATGACTTATGTCATCTTCATAATTCTCATACTTACAGGTGTGTAGACATAGGCATACGTAGTCATGTACGATGTTACAAGGATGAGGGGTATATTTGGTAGATGTGCTTGTATGCTATTCAGTCTGTATCATCTGCACATGTAGGCAATCAAAAAAAGCAATGGTGGTGACAAGGTGGTACGAGGTTCTCCGTCTCCTCTCCTGCGTCTCTGTATCTTCAGTGCGTTGTCTTCTCTCTGTGGTGGCTGGCTGGCACACACACTGACACAAACAGCCATCCCTCCTACACATACCGTGTCACTGCAGCACTGTGGTGTTATTGACAGACCGCAGCATCGCTGCATTATGACATACTGCCACCTGTTGTTTGATGACGTTACTACAGTCTCCAGTATAACCAAATCAATGCCAATAACCACTCTTGTGTAATGACTGTAACCTGCATGGCTTAGCAACAGCTTGGTGAGGAAAATTGTGTGTGTGTGTGTGTGTGTGTGTGTGTGTGTGTGTGTGTGTGTGTGTGTGTGTGTGTGTGTGTGTGTGTGTGGTTAGTGGTGGGCTGGCACCTGTCAGAGTGGGGAGAGTCTGAGGAGTAATTGATCAAATCAATTCAAATTTAATTTGTCACATGCGTCATAAACAACAGGTGTAGATTAACAGTTAAATGCTTATTTACAGGCCCTTCCCAACAATACAAAGATATATAAAATACAGAAATAACATTAAAGTAAAACATGTCATAAAATGTTTAATAAATACAGTGAGTAAGGATCAATTGGCTATATACACAGGGTGCCAGTACCGAGTTGATGTGCAGGGCCTTCCTCTGATTCCGCCTGGTATAGAAGTCCTGGATGGCTGGCAGCTCGGTCCCAGTGATGTACCATACGCACTACGCTCTGTAGCGTCTTGAGGTCGGATGCCAAGCAGTTGCCATGCCAAGTGGTGTTGCAGCCAGTCAAGATGTTCTCAATGTTGCAGCTGTATAACTTTTTGAGGATCTGAGGACCCATGCCAAATCTTTTCAGCCTCCTCAGGGTGAAGAGGTGTTGTTGTGTCCTCTTCACAACTGTCTTGGTGTGTGTGGACCATGATAAAACCTTAGAGATGTGGACACTGAGGAACTTGAATCTCTCGACCCGCTCCACTACAGCCTCGTCGATGTGAATCGGAGCGTGTTTGGCCCTCCGTTTCCTGTAGTCCACGATCAGCTCCTTTGACTTGCTGGCATTAAGGTAGAGGTTGTTGTCCTGGCACCACACTGCCAGGTCTCTGACCTCCTCCCTATAGGCTGTCTCATCGTTGTCGGTGATCAGGCCTACCACTGTTGTGTCATCGGCAAACTTAGTGATGATGTTGGAGTCGTGTGCGGGTTGGGTCTGTATGTCTGACCTACCCATAGTACTGGAGTCTGTCTGTCTGGGGCAGTGGGGCTGTCTTTGTCTGTGTGGGGCTGTCTGTCTGTCCATCTGGTGGTGTCTGTCAGTCTACCTGTCCGTCCGTCCTACCCAGAGGACTGGAGTCTGTCCGGGTTAGGGTCTGTATGTCTGTCCTACCCATAGTACCGGAGTCTGTCTGGGACAGTGGGGCTGTGTTTGTGTCTGTCTGGGGCTATCTGGCTGCGTCTGTCTGTCTGTCTGTCTGTCTGGGTCCAGGCCTTCTGTCTCTATGTATGGGGAGGTTGGGGCAATGGCTTGGGCAGCAGTCTGTTTAGTCTGTTTCTGCTCTGGTCTGCATCATCTGTTTGGCAGACAGGGAAAATGGAGGTATACCCCAAAACCTACATATCATAACATCCGTATCAAACAGAAAGGAGAAAAGGACAGAGAAGAATGAATCTGTAGCTAATGATAATGATATCTAATGTCGTGCAATGTCTGTCTCTTCTGATGCAGGTCTGTGTGACATCAACGAAGGTTCTGCCTCGGAGGACCGCTGCAAATCCCCCACTTCAGGTAAACTGTCTTTCAGCATGTTAGAGTTAGCATTACACTGGTACAAATGTAGGATCTTAATTTGATCACCCATTTTCAGGTGAACTTTCCTGCAATGCAGTGTATTGGAGATTTAAAAAGACTTCTGAAGTTTGTAATTTCCACTTTGACATTTTAGACTTGATTTTCCTTCACGAAAAATGTATCTACCCCTACAATAATTAATTATAATCCACATAATATTTCACATTTCCTGTTGCTGCAGGATTATCCTACTGTAGCGAACTGGCTCAAATTAAGATCCTACATCTGTATCCACAGCAGTTACAACACCCACTGAACCCAGAACAACTTGTTTAGTAACAGGTTGGTTGTTATGGGTAAAGGGACTCATAAATAAGCATGATTCACTTGAAGACCGTATATTGACCTAACCTGAATATTATGAATCCATGCTAGAAAACTGGTAGTACATCTTTGCCTACATTTTATTAGAATGCATGTGAGCGATTTGGTTGCTATTGGTGAATATGGTTTTCTCTGAGATGTCACACACACCTTTGGATGTGGGAACCTTTTTCTTGAAAACCAGAAGTGTTGCAGTTCTCTCTGTCTGAACGTTTGATTTCACACAGACTTTATTGAAGGGTCAAGTTTACAACTGGAGTGTTTAGAGTTTAAATTAAACCATTTTTTACAGGTCTCTTTTGTGTACTGACACTTCACTCTCCTGCTTTCAAGGAATAAAATATACTTTTAATAAAACAGAAAGAAGAATAAATAATAGATTAGATAGATTTTGGCAGTTTTAATATGTTTTTTCAAAACCTGAGACATTAGCAGTAAACTGAGGCGATGACACCATGATTTGGCATTAACTAGACAGTTTAGGACCATTAAACTCCCTGAATCAGTGAATAGGTACTCTATAGTCAGTCCAAGACATAAATGTATTGATTCCCACCAAATAGGACATTAGTTTATAAGGAGGGTTAGTTCATATGGACCTTTCCAAATCTTGGACTTAAAAAAAAAAAAATTTTTTAAAAATGATACTCCGACATGCCCACATATAATTTGTTTTCTGTCTATTGATTTTGTCTGAGTCTTCCAGACCTTATTTGACTTTTATAGGACGGGATGTAGTGGATTCCTTTCCAGTGGGTTTTACTCATATCATGCTGGGTCATTTTCGGATCTAGGAATGAAACAGAACTACAAACTTCCTTGTGAGTTTCAAGTGAGATCTGATCATGTAACTAGGAGATGCATATTCAATCATCTGTATGTATTACTACAGTATTACAGAACATGGTCACGAATAGATCAACAACAAACAATAATTCTTTTCACACAACTTAATCCAAGCATCTGCCCTTTTCAGATTTGTACAAACAAAACGTTATAGTCCCTTCCACAGTTACTGTCACGATAAGGTGCTTCCTCAATGGCCCTGTCCTGGACGACTAATCTCAGTTCGCTAAATTAGCATTTGAGGTGATGAGGCATGCTAATTTGAGAACAACCCAGTTCCATCTCATTACTGGGAGCTTGACATTAACACACAGACACTGGGGCTAAAACACAGAGCTGAGCTGCATTTTAAAAGGTCACACAGAAAAAACAAGTAGCCCAGAGACTGAAGTCACACTGCTAGCTATGTTCCAGGTGTTCAGCCAACTATGCCAAACCCCAGTGTCTGGTGTCACTAGCTCGACACTGCCTCTGTACATCTGCTATTTACGAGGATGGCATATCTGGTCTCCAGTCTTGACTTGAGCATATGTCTACACCTAATTGATTCTAGAATTGTCTGGAGTCAACAAGGCTTTAAAGTTTTGGCTGCTAGGAAAATAATTAGTCTGAACAAAAATGTACACTACGTCTACAAATATTCTGCATGCGCCCAGGTAGTTGAAAATTAAGATTGAGGCAAACTGCTATCAATTGGTTCTCATGTTATAATGATAACAAGTAGAAAAACAGTCCTTTCACGAATGTGATTGGTAGGCGGTATGGTAAAGTACCAGGATGTTTCTAACTGCACGTCTATCTACTTCCTCCCAAAAGTGTTGGCGTCAAACCATCAGCAATTCTACAATGGAGGTGGGGGTAGAGGAGGTAAGAGTGGCCAAAGACTTCAACCACGGAGTAGTTTGGGCAGGGATAGTACAATGTACAAGACAAGTTGTCAGCCACTGTTTTGTTGTAGCAACCTGTCTCGGTCTCTGTTTTCACCTCAGTGGTACTGAATCACTGTTTGGCCTAGAACAAACCTTGTATAAAATCTTATACACACACAGCCACACACTTATAATGGTATACCCTAGAACTCCATTGCATGCTACATGTTTGTAGCACGTATGTCACATTGTGAAATGTGCCTGTGGCAATTGTCCTTCAATGATTGTCCTTCCTTCACTCCGGCTCCTGATTGGCTGTCTGTAGTTATGACATCACAGCAGTCTATCTGTAGTCACTCTGTACTTTCCCAACTCTGTCTTCTGTCTGTCTGACACTGTTGACTTTGCGGCAAGGTTTATATTCTGAACACTGTCATTCTCTACCTCATAGATTTAGGATAAATGGGCAGTTTAAGAAGTGTGTTCTTTTCTTAAACGACAAATAATTTTAAGATATCTTTGATTTATGTGCAAAGCATCTCTAACATTAGTTAATAAATAATAGAAATGGACTGTAAGGCTAGTCAAATGTCAAAACCAAAACCTCACGAGGCTCCAAAAGTTAACATAGTTCTGACTACCTAGCTAAACGTGCCTTGTAGGCCCTACCAGAGATACATCTTCCCTGCTTGTACTGTACTGTCATTCCACTGTTTTCTTCCATCCTGCTCACTTCCTGTTTCCTTCCTGTCTTTGGTGCATGCTCCTGTGGCATGGGGGTTCTGAATGAATGTGTATCTTCTTACTATTCCTCTCTTCCAGGACACTGTGTGCACTATGTACGATAGCTTACTTACTTGTTGTTATTTTGTCCGTCCCAGCATGCCTCTGTGATTCAACAGGGTTGTCTTCCTCTGATGCCCTAATGCTTCCTTCCTGTTTAATTCTAAAGCATTTTGCCTCCCCTGAAGCAGAATGAAGCAAACACCAACAGTTATACCAAAGCTTATGTGTGTAGTAATGCTATAAGCACAACCACATCCCAGTCCTAGCTGCTAGCTTCTAACTCCTAGCTCCTAGCTAGCTTTGCATGGCCTGTCGTGTTAGCTTAGGTGTGTGTTTGTAAAGAGGGGTGTTCTCTTTTTTCCAGCAAAGATGTCACGGAAATTAAGCTTGCCTACTGAGCTAAAGCCAGACTTGGGTAAGCCTTAACTTCGTGTTAACATTTTGCGTTTCTTAATACATTTTTTTTCCCAAAACGGTCTCCCGATATGAGCATCTCACGGGAATAATGTGAGCTCTGTAGTTGCTATCCATTAATACAAGCTTATGTCACTTTCTACAAGATTTTAGTATACGTATAATGCCCTAGAGGTGGCAAAGAGCCCTGTTGATGGCCTCATGACTACCAAAAGCATAGATATATCCTATATATTTCCTAAAAAATGCTGTCAGACTAACTGATGATCACCATTTGGCAGTGTCTGCTACTTCTTAAGACAAACCTGGAGACAAGAGGTGGAGAGGACAGACATACAGTACATTTCTGTTGGGTATTTTATAAACTGCTACGCTAAACTAACCAGGACTCTGTAGCACAATAGAGCTTTCTGTGTATATGTGTTTTCTGCAGCATTCTCTTCCTATTTTCTATTTCCTACCTGTTTCTTTTGTGTTTGGTCCTTTCCAAAAGTTAAAACACTTTTCTTGTAGGAGACCGACAGATATAAATACAGAAAGAAACATTGTTCTTTTATTTTTTTTATCTGTACAGTTTACCCAAAAACGAAAATCACAATTTCCTCCCTAGGACCCCAAATGGCAGAACCCCTAAGATGAGGAAGAGAGGGTTTATTTGGGTCAGATTCTTATTGAATATGCCAAATCTGTCAAATGCAGAGATATGATAGTCTGGTAAAAGATTTTTGGAGGTGTCAACATATAACACACTAACTGAATTGTGACATACGCTGATTGTACAAAACATTATGAACACCTGCTCTTTCCATGACATAGACTGACCAGGTGAATTCAGGTGAAAGCTATGATCCCTTATTGATGTCACCTGTTAAATTACCTTCAATCGGTGTAGCTGAAGGGGAGCAGACAGGTTAAAGAAAGATTTTTAAGCATTGAGACAACTGTGACACGGATTGTGTATGTGTGCTATTCAGAGGGTGAATGGGCAAGACAAAATATCTAAGTGCCTTTGAACAGGGGATGGTAGTAGGTGCCAGGTGCACCGGTTTGAGTGTGTCAAGAATTGCAACATTGCTGAGTTTTTCACACTCAACAGATTCCCTTGTGTATCAAGAATGGTCCACCACCCAAATGACATCCAGCCAAGTTGACATAACTGTGGGAAGCATTGAAGTCAACATGGGCCAGCATCCCTGTAGAAGGCTTTCAACACCTAGTAGAGTCCATCCCCCAATGAATTGAGGCTGTTCTGAGGCGAAAAGGGGGTGCAACTTGATATTAGGAATGTTCCTAATGTTTTGTGCACTCAGTGTATAACAACAGTGTTGTTTGTGATAAATACCGTTTATAAACGTTTGTTTATTCATCTTTCCAGCAACTCAGCTTATAGAATTGTATTAGCTTGTTATGTTGACACCTGGTTTTATATTTTGATGATGTGTTGTTTTTTGTACTAATGAATAAAACAAGTACAAGGTTGTAAAGTTTTAGTGAAATCTTCCCATGTTTCCTCCGCGCAAATCTTCTTCAACCAATGACCAACCATTGATTTTATGAGTTCCATCTGCTCCACAGATAAAAGCAAGTCCTTTTCTATTGCTATGTGTCTTAACCTTTCACCTGGACCTTGAAACTCTTAGTTTGCCATGTAAGGAGATGAGTTTTCTTCAACAGATCAAGTTATTTTACAGCTGGCCTAATCTATTTTACTCAACATTTCACAAGGTGTTTTAGACCTCTTTAAAAGGAACTGCTCACTGTTTTCTGCTCCTGTGTAATTGCTATTTTAGCTTAGTGATACAATAAAATGTCAACCGCAATTGTTGTTTGTCAGAATCCAACTGCTCCCACCAATCATACAGCTGTTGTTCACAGTATTCATGTAGTGTGTAGTGTGTTTTCTCTCCGTGTGTGTGGGTGCTTTACCTCTGTGTCCTCTCCTCTACTGTCCTCCTGTCTGTATGTCCTCCGCGGGGCGCCAACCCACTAGACCCCCGGGACAGCTCCTTCAGCCGTTCACGCTCCTCCTCCGTCACCTCCATCGACAAGGAGGCGCGCGAGGCCATCACCTCCTTCCACTTCTGCGAGACATTCGCCCGGAAGGGGGACAGCGCCATCACACCATGCCTATACGTGGGAACCTCCCTGGGAACAGTGCTGGCTGTGGCCCTCAACCTGCCCCCTGCTGGGGAACAAAGGCTGCTGCAGCCTGTTATCGTCTTACCTAGCGGTGGGTGTCTGGGTTATGAGTGAATGGATGGGTGTGTGTGATTGCGTGAGTATGTTAATGAATACATAAGGAACGCTAACAACTCTTTGTTTCCAGACAAAAATTACATCCTGCTCTACACATAATCGACATCTGTACATACCAATAAATGTTTTATACATTCAGTGCATTCGGAAAATATTCAGACCTCTACATTGTTATGTAATAGCCTTATTCTAAAATGGATTACATAGTTTTTTCCCTCATCAATCTACACACAATACCACATAATGACAAAGCAAAAACATATTTTTAGAAATGTTTGCAAAACAACAACTGAAATATCACATTTACATAAGTATTCCTTTACTCAGTGCTTTGTTGAAGCACCTTTGGCAGCGATTACAGCCTTGAGTCTTCTTGGGTATGACGCTACAAACTTGACACACCTGTATTTGTGGAGTTTCTCCCATTCTTCACTGCAGATCCTCTCAGGCTCTGTCAGGTTGGATAGGAGGCGTTTCTGCACATCTGTGTTCAGGTCTCTCCAGAGATGTTCGATCGGGTTCAAGTCCGGGCTCTGGCTGATTGGTGGAGTGCTGCAGAGATGGTTGTCCTTCTTGAAGGTTCTCCCATCTCCACAGAGGAACTCTGGAGCTCTGTCAGAGTGACCATCGGGTTCTTGGTCCCCTCCCTGACCAAGGCCCTTCTCCCCCGATTGCCGGGCGGCCAGCTCTAGGAAGAGTCTTGGTGGTTCCAAACTTCTTCCATTTAAGAATGATGGAGAACCACTGTGTTCTTGGGGACCTTCAATGCTGTAGACAATATTTGTACCCTTCCTCAAATCTGTGCCTCGACACAATCATGTCTCAGAGCTCCATGGACAATTCTTTCCATCTCATGGCTTGGTTTTTGCTCTGACATGCAATGTCAACTGTGGGACCTTATGTAGGATAGTGAATGCCTTTACAAATCATGTCCAATCAATTGAATTTACCACAGGTGGACTCCAATCAGAGACTTTTCCCAAATAATAAGGTTGTAAGGGTCTGAATACTTTCTGAATGCACTGTAGATATATTTTTAACACACTCCATCCCACTTGTCTGTCCAGGTACCCTGGCACGACTGAAGGGCAGTATCCTGAGGATGGCCTTCCTGGACAACACAGGAACCTTCCTCCCCCCTGCCTTCGAGACCTGGTATGAGCCAAACGCTGCGGGCGCCGACAGTGAGGAGCGAGACAAGGCCCGTAAACGCCGCCCGGTCTCTGTGTCGCCCTCCACCTCCCAGGAGCTGCAGGAGAGCCAGTATGCGGTGGTGTGCTCTGAGAAACAGGCTAAGGTCATAGCACTGCCCTCACAGAACTGCATCTTCAAACACAGCATCACAGAGACATCGTTCGTCCTGAGGGCTGACGTGGTCCAGATGAACATAGGGAACTGTGTGGCCTGCTTCTGTGCTAACGGACACATCATGACCCTCAGGTGAGTCAGTGAGCCATACAAACACACACACGCACGCACACACACAAAATAGATGCATATGCTAAAGCTAACTGATGATCCCTGTATTACTATAAAGAGCTTAATGAATGCTAGGGTTAGACTCAAGGTTTCTACATGAAAAACACACAGAGTAGAATGATGTTGTGTTTGAGTAACATTGTGTTGTATGTGGTCTCTCTCTCTGTCTGTCTGCAGTCTGCCGGGGCTGAGACCGTTGCTGGATGTAAACTACCTGCCATTGACAGACATGCGGATAGCCCGGACCTTCTGCTTTACCAACCTGGGCCAGGCCATGTACCTCACCTCCCCCACTGAGATACAGAGGATCACATACAGCCAGGAGACCTGTGAGAACCTGCAGGTCAGGACCACGTAAATACACACACTCACACACATGTAATACAACTGTGTTAATGTGTGTATGTGTGTTTCAGGAGATGCTGGGAGAACTGTTCACACCAGTGGAAACCCCAGAGGCTCCCAACCGAGGATTCTTCAAGGGCCTTTTTGGGGGGGGAGCAACTTCCCTGGACAGAGAGGAACTATGTAAGTGACACACATAGAACATAACACACACATACTATAGTGTACACATGCACAGAGAACCTATTTTATCTATATATTCAGTGTTAAGTTTGCCACATTTCTCTTTCCCTCTCAATCTCATTCTCTCCCACTCTTTTTCCTTTCTCCTTGTCTTTCTGGCTCTCCCTCTCCCCCTCTCCTGTAGTTGGTGAGACGCAGGCGGGTAAGGCGTCCCGTGGCCTTGCCCAGCACATCCCAGGTCCTCAGGGCCTGGAGGGCATGAAGGGGGCAGCCTCGGGCGTTGTGGCCGACCTGGCGCGTGCCCGGATAGCACTGGATGAGAGAGGGCAGAAACTGGGCGAGCTGGACGAGAGGACGGCGGCCATGTTGGCCAGCGCCGACTCCTTTGGCAAACACGCCCACGACGTAAGACGTTACATTATGATACGAAACATCAAACTAATCTGAGATCAGTGTCTTGGGGCAACTTCATCCTGTAGGAAGGTGTTATATTATGAGGCTACACTGGAAAAAGAAGGAACCCACACTCACTGAAATATTCTTACGTTTTAATGTTTGTTTTTTTAGCAGCAGAGGTCAGAACAAATGGACATGGTCAGAGCAAACAGCTTTCTTCAGCATTCAAACGCTGGTGAAGGCTGCCCTCGAAACGCTGACAATAAAAATGTAAAGAATATTTCAGCGAGTGCAGGATTTTCCTTTCTTCCAGTGTATGGCTTTTGAACCCTGCACCCAAATATTTTTTGTTACCACAAACCTTTGAGCTGAGCATGCCAATTCCTCATTTAATTCCTGTTTAATAACACAAAATCATTAGTGTCCGGAATAGCCCTTAGAGCAAGACAATGTGGAGTTTTCTGTAACACGAGTGTTCCATTTTCCCCTCTCTAAAGATGATGCTGAAGTGCAAAGACAAGAAGTGGTACCAGTTCTGATCTGAGAGGGGGGAGCAGAGCCAAAGGGACATAGCTTCATCTGGACTCTACATGCCCCCCTCCTCCATCTCTCTATCCATCCCGCCTTCCATCTCTCCTTCCTCCGCTGGACACGTGGGACACGCTTTCCGAGCACAATGTTGTATACTGTATTTACTTCAGTCATAAGGTTACAAACTGAGGAACGGACTGGAGAGAAAGAGGTGTTCTCTTTTTTGTTATTGTTTGTTTTTCCCATCTGTGACCTGCCGATTGACTGTAGCTCTGGGGTTCCCTCATCCTCATTCGGCAACATGTTCTGTGCCGTTGTCTCTGCTCCAACCAATCCGGGGCCAGTATACTAACAGACACATTCAAACACAACTGAGAGAAAAAATAAACAATGAAGAAACAACTACAAAAAAAATCTAAATGTAAAAAGAGGAAAAAAAGAATATATATACATAATTATATATACATAAATCTATATAAATGATCAAAGCTGTATTCACTTCCCACTGTCAAGTGCAAAACAACAAGAGGACAACTTTACAGGTGGAGACAGACTGGTGGTGTGAGGGGCAAAGGAAGCTCTACTCAAAGTCACAGGAGGTGATATCATAGTTGCAGGATAAAAAAACAGGTAATTCCAATGTACACTGGATCCCCTCTCCTTGCTCCGACTAGACTCTCCTCATCATATAGATTCACTGTTTTCACATCGTTCCCAACTGTATTATACATGTTTTAAAGGTAGAGTCAGCTGTATGATGTAGGTGCACAAAGTAAACAGCATAGTGGGTCCATTTCTGCAGCAACTAAGAGCTTTGGAGCACGGGGCTAAACTTCTCCGCTGTTTTGGTCCCGTGGCTACCATACTGTAAGTGCGCAAAACGAACCCGTGCGTGCACAGGAGCAGATACCATGTGTGATTATGTGAGAAGTCTTGTATCTTGCTCATTGCCATAGCTGTGGTGCTGCTCGTGCAATGTAATTTCGCTAACTCTACCTTTAATTAATCTCTTCTTGTTTATTGTTTGTTTTGTTCTGTTATTGTAAATCTGTTTTTCTTTTTCTTAGCTGTCGTGAACATTGTGAATGATGATGTGTTTTTCTTTGGTCATGTTGCCAGTATGTTTTGTGTCTTTATTAAACTCCCATAAAGCTATCCTTATAAAAAGGGCTGGATTCAAAAACAGGTCATGGATATAACATACATAGATTTATCATTCAGATCAGAACACATCACCATCAATAATGTTTCATATCAGGTGTCAGACACACATCAGAACTCCAGAGGCAAGACTGTCACTGTCTCCGTCTCTCCCTGAAGTCTTTTATTTGACATTTAAATGCTACCTTTCTCCCTGACCTCATCATGCCATTAACATCTGCTACAGTTTGGGCTTGTTAGTTACCCTGTATGGAAGATGCCAGTGTTCCAGTAGGCCTATACACTGCTGGTCTATCCAGATCTATTGGATTGATATTCAGGAGTAAATATACTCTATGGACATGTGATCCTGAAGTGCACGTGAACTTGGTGATTACTATTAACACATGGGAATAAACCTATTTGTTTGTGTTCAAATATGCAGGACTATATATACAGTATGTACGTTCACGCAAAGTCATACGTTTTTGAAGACTGAAACTTTTCTAGTTTTCCTTGAGAATTGTCCGTAAAATATTTTGTCAGTTTGAGTGGTCTGTTTATTGACATTTTATTGATTTAAATGTAAGAGACGCTGCTATATGTGTGGTGTGTCGAAACCGTCTGTTGTTTAGAAATCTGTTTCTATCCCTATTTCAGTGGTGAAAGCACTCATTTGTATGTCCTTCAATGTTCTCCCAGGCTTCTCTATCGTTCTGTTGTAAATAGGTAAATAATTTGACAATCTAAGACCAATTGGAAAAGTGTTGGGTGTTGCTCAAGCAAGCGACTCAAGGACAGCTGCCATATTTTTAATGACGCCAAAGAGTTACTTTAGCTTTCGTTTCCTTGTTCCGTTACTCGACTTGGCCTTCCAGAAGTTTTACTAATTAAAATACAATAGGCATAGTTCTACATGGGGCCTTGGGAACTGTGTATTCTGACCTGGTCACTGGGCTAAATTCCCTTCTCAAGGAGAGTGGGATATGCAACAAAAAACACATTTCCAATATTAATACACACTTGTACATGTGTGAAATAGGACAACTATAAGCCCCCACCAAATGATTATTATTAGTGAGGTTTTAGTATGGAACAACCATTGTATTCACAACATTGTGCCCATCATAAAAGTTCTAAAGTGGTATTTGGCTAACTTCTAAGTAGCCTGCACCTTCTCCTAAAAGGACCATAGGAGCATTCCACTGTTGCTATGACCAGCACATTATCTTAAATGTTCAACTTTGTGGTCTTTGACATTTTTTCGTGCTGTATGATCGATAATGACTTGTTTTCTTGTCTCAAAATGCTTCATTTTGGTGAGCAATCAATCTGTGTCAAATCAATTGTGGAAAAACAGCAAGAAAGTATGGGAAGAAAAGAAAAGAAATAACTCAGTAACCACAGTAACGACACAGTAACCACAGCAACGACACAGTAAGCACAGTAATGACACACTAACCACAGTAAGGAGATGATGTCTGCATCAGCAGGATGATGCAACCTCTGTGTAATGTGGCTCCATCATTGACCGGCCTCGCATGTTCAGTGTCTCAGTCTGCACACATCATGCTTCAACTCTCCCTGGCTTGTCTTCTAATGCATTCTCCTTCTACTCTAGTAACAATTCCAAGTGGCTCATTTTGGAGATACTAACTTGCAGGTTTGGTCTCTTTTTCTGTGTTCTAGTATGCACTGTTGTGTGGTTGTTGATAGGTAGCCCTGCTTCAATCTTCCAAGGAGAAAAAATGACTTACAAAAAAAATGATTAAGGTCCTTCCCGTTCATTCTAGATCTCTTTTATTTTTCAGATTTTCGATGAGTTTTCTCTTGTCTTTGAGTGAGTTGTTTCTTGCCCACACACTCTGTACGCAGTATTCTTCTTACCTGGTATGATTCATACTCACAAGAGGGAGTCTGTCCGCCATAATGCCATTTCTGTCCTGGATTTAACAGTTATCAGTGGGTTGCAGTATTTTCTCATTGTAGCCAATTTTCTTGTACAGTTTTATGCAAATTTCACATGGATGTTTATGACTTTATCTGCTGCCACAAACAATTTAGAAATAATTCTGTAGATAGAAATGACTGTGCAATGGAAAATAAAAGTGGAAAACATGCATATATTTGGTGTTGGTTTATTCTCCATGTTTCTTCATGAAGACTAAGGTGAATGCATTGTGTCATCTTTGCAGGGAGGTGCTGCTCCTTTAATTATTCATCAATAAGTCAGTAAGAACTGGTTACAGTACTGACTTGAGGCCGAAGCTATAGTCATACAGCATTGATATAACATCTGGGATATCTAAAATTGTGTGCCTCAGACAGTAACATGTAGTTTGAGGGTTAAAGCTGAGCATCAGGATGATCTCATCAAGGTCAAGTCCCAGAATCCAGACTCCAGGCACAGTTAGTGATGAATCAAACATTTTCACTAGATGGCAGCAAACACTCACATATCAGTTCCATTCGTTTGAGTGGAATCCAGGCAGGACCTCTAAGACACAAGAGCATTGGTATGGTACTGGAGACTAATCATAGTGGGGATACTGGGGACTATTCATAGTGGGGATACTGGGGACTATTCATAGTGGGGATACTGGGGACTAATCATAGTGGGGATACTGGGGACTATTCATAGTGGGGATACTGGGGACTATTCATAGTGGGGATACTGGGGACTAATCATAGTGGGGATACTGGGGACTATTCATAGTGGGGATACTGGGGACTAATCATAGTGGGGATACTGGGGACTAATCATAGTGGGGATACTGGGGACTATTCATAGTGGGGATACTGGGGACTATTCATAGTGGGGATACTGGGGACTATTCATAGTGGGGATACTGGGGACTAATCATAGTGGGGATACTGGGGACTAATCATAGTGGGGATACTGGGGACTAATCATAGTGGGGATACTGGGGACTATTCATAGTGGGGATACTAGGGACTATTCATAGTGGGGATACTGGGGACTAATCATAGTGGGGATACTGGGGACTAATCATAGTGGGGATACTGGGGACTAATCATAGTGGGGATACTGGGGACTATTCATAGTGGGGATACTGGGGACTATTCATAGTGGGGATACTGGGGACTAATCATAGTGGGGATACTGGGGAGTAATGATAGTGGGGATACTGGGGAGTAATGATAGTGGGGATACTGGGGACTAATCATAGTGGGGATACTGGGGACTAATCATAGTGGGGATACTGGGGACTAATCATAGTGGGGATACTGGGGACTATTCATAGTGGGGATACTGGGGACTATTCATAGTGGGGATACTGGGGACTATTCATAGTGGGGATACTGGGGACTATTCATAGTGGGGATACTGGGGACTATTCATAGTGGGGATACTGGGGACTATTCATAGTGGGGATACTGGGGACTAATCATAGTGGGGATACTGGGGACTAATCATAGTGGGGATACTGGGGACTAATCATAGTGGGGATACTGGGGACTAATCATAGTGGGGATACTGGGGACTATTCATAGTGGGGATACTGGGGACTAATCATAGTGGGGATACTGGGGACTATTCATAGTGGGGATACTGGGGACTAATCATAGTGGGGATACTGGGGACTAATCATAGTGGGGATACTGGGGACTATTCATAGTGGGGATACTGGGGACTAATCATAGTGGGGATACTGGGGACTAATCATAGTGGGGATACTGGGGACTATTCATAGTGGGGATACTGGGGAGTATTCATAGTGGGGATACTGGGGACTATTCATAGTGGGGATACTGGGGACTAATCATAGTGGGGATACTGGGGACTAATCATAGTGGGGATACTGGGGACTATTCATAGTGGGGATACTGGGGATTAATGATAGTGGGGATACTGGGGACTAATCATAGTGGGGATACTGGGGACTAATCATAGTGGGGATACTGGGGACTATTCATAGTGGGGATACTGGGGACTATTCATAGTGGGGATACTGGGGATTAATGATAGTGGGGATACTGGGGACTAATCATAGTGGGGATACTGGAGACTAATCATAGTGGGGATACTGGGGACTAATTATAGTGGGGATACTGGGGATTATTCATGGTGGGGATACTGGGGACTATTCATAGTGGGGATACTGGGGACTAATCATAGTGGGGATACTGGGGACTATTCATAGTGGGGATACTGGGGACTAATCATAGTGGGGATACTGGGGACTAATCATAGTGGGGATACTGGGGACTAATCATAGTGGGGATACTGGGGACTAATCATAGTGGGGATACTGGGGACTATTCATAGTGGGGATACTGGGGACTAATCATAGTGGGGATACTGGGGATTATTCATAGTGGGGATACTGGGGACTAATCATAGTGGGGATACTGGGGACTAATCATATTGGGGATACTGGGGATTATTCATAGTGGGGATACTGGGGACTAATCATAGTGGGGATACTGGGGACTAATCATAGTGGGGATACTGGGGACTATTCATAGTGGGGATACTGGGGACTAATCATAGTGGGGATACTGGGGACTAATCATAGTGGGGATACTGGGGACTAATCATAGTGGGGATACTGGGGAGTAATCATAGTGGGGATACTGGGGACTAATCATAGTGGGGATACTGGGGACTAATCATAGTGGGGATACTGGGGACTAATCATAGTGGGGATACTAGGGACTAATCATAGTGGGGATACTGGGGATACTGCTGCTCCAGTTTCAACTGTTCTGCCTTATTATTATTGGACCATGCTGGTCATTTATGAACATTTGAACATCTTGGCCATGTTCTGTTATAATCTCCACCCGGCACAGCCAGAAGTGGACTGGCCACCCCACATAGCCTGGTTCCTCTCTAGGTTTCTTCCTAGGTTTTCTTCCTGGTGACTATTCATAGTGGGGATACTGGGGACTTTCCTGTAACTGGCAAACACTTTAAGTATGTGTGAAAGGTATATTTGGTCATTGAAAATGGAGCTAGATGATGAGGGTACTACATTTGTCAGGATTGTCATTAGTAAAAAGCTAAATCACTCACTACTAGAGTGTTTATCTGGTTATTTACTGAATAATTAGGTTGAGGGAAAACAGTGAAGTGCTGTGAACTTTTTTCCTTCACATTGTTCTTCATTTTGCTTCCCAAAATGACCACCAGTGGACCCAGCATCGTGTTTGAGTGGCTGAAGACCCTCAAGCTCTCTCCAGTGCTGGCTCCAGGCATAAGCAACATAATTGGTCATTTAGGGCCCCTGGCCACTAGGGGGCCCCTGGCCACTAGAAGGGTAGTTTAGGAACTCAATCAGGTCGAGTTGGAATACTAGAAAACACAAGGTGCAAGTTCGAAATGTGGTTGTACATCAGCAGTTTTTCACCTGTTTTGTCAGTCACTGATAGTCACTCAATTAGCCATGTCAGCTGACAATTATTAGATTGCTAAGTTAGTCTAGTCAGTTATCTAAATGTCTGGTAATCATGGCAGAATGACCAACCGGGCAAGCAGGGCACATACCCAGGGGCCCTCACCTCCATTGATTCAGTTACTCACTCTTGCTCAGATATCATTAACATGGCATGTGTAGAATTGCAGGAAATTATCTGTAAAACTTATCAAATTATTTCTCTCCACCCCATGGCAAAATGATTAGAATTTCAGGAATTTAGCTTTAAAACTGCAAACATGTATATCTGTCCCATGGCAAAATGAGTAGAATCGCATGGAACGTATTTTCAAATTGACAAAAATTCACTAACACCCCAAAATGTGTAGAACTGTAGAAAACTTGCTTTACAACTGCAACATGTTCTAAACGCCCTATGACAAAGTTGCAGGAAATTAACTTTAAAACATAATTTTTTTCTCTTTGCTGTCAATAGTGGGTAGCTATGGCTCTCTCAGTTTGTGGAGTCGTTCGTGGATAACGGCTACTATGATCTGGAAGGCGATGGTGTCTACATACCACACCAACTACAAAGGATCCACGAAGCGGTGCAAAGGCTGAAAGCTGAGGATGAGACGGTTGCCGGGCTGTATTTGCTCACCACGCCACCAAATAGTGACCGGGTTGGGAGGAATGGGGACGCGTATCTAGGTGCGCAGAGGAACCTGACGCTTGGCAACAGGAGGGAGCTGGTGATTTACCCCAAACTGAAGCTGAAGATCATGATTAGGGACAAAGTCATCAGAGATTGAGTCAACCTTGCCAGGCCACCATACTCAAACAAGGTATACAGGTCACATAAAGGTTTTTGGTGTGCTTTGTCCTGTGTTGTTGACCTCATATGTTCTTACAGAAACACTACCCTGTATTGATCTCACCTAAGTGACTGCTGCATCGCAGTGTGCTCTCAGGTTCCCAAGCAACCATTACAGGTGATCGAGCGGTCAGTGGTCAGTGCCCAGTCTGTCTTGAAGGTCACTTTGGGTTTACCATGATGAAATATATTAGTGGCTTCCAATATTTTTTACATCGTTATAATCTAAAAATGAGTTTATGTCAGCCCTCTACTCTGAGGGCAGGGGCTTCAGAGAGAAGTGCTAATCATAATCTAACCTTTAGAATAGGCCCTGCCCCACAAAACACAAACAAACGGTCTCTGGATCAACACCTCACCTCACACCTGTCAGGCCCGGTGCCAGTGTAACGAGTGTCTAACTGGTCATAGATCAGATTTATTTCATGCCTATCCTAATCACAAACACGAGATGAGAGAACAGAAGTGTCCCAGGCTTAGTGAGTTCAGTTCAACCTGGGGAGGTCTGAGTGAGTGTTGCTGTGGTGACGGCTGCTGAGGATCAATGATGTGCAGGAAGATGAGGAGCCTTCAATCAGTCTCTAATTTCCTGTAGAGGGTTGCAATTTACAACCTGATTACTATTCATTAGTGTTCCCCTCTCTTCCCTTGGGGAAACGCTGTTCACTCACACTGACCTCAGCTGTCTAGTGTCCTCAGCTCTCAGGCCCCAGGGCTCTGGCAGAAGATGGTGGTTGAGAACTGTCATTAGAGTGGAGCATCATGAACTGTCATTAGAGTGGAGCATCATGAACTGACATTAGAATAGAGCATCATGAACTGGCATTAGAATGGAGCATCATGAACGAGCATTAGAATGGAGCATCATGAACTAGCATTAGAATGGAGCATCATGAACTAGCATTAGAGTGTAGCATCATGAATTAGCATTAGAATGTAGCATAATGAACTAGCATTAGAGTGGTGCATCATGAACTAGCATTAGAGTGTAGCATCATGAATTAGCATTAGAGTGTAGCATCATGAATTAGCATTAGAGTGGAGCATCATGAACTAGCATTAGAATGGAGCATCATGTACATCATGGAGCATCATGAACTAGCATCAGAGTGTAGCATCATGAACTAGCATTAGAGTATAGCAATATGAACTAGCATTAGAGTGGAGGATCGTGAACTAGCATTAGAGAGAGAGACCCCTGACAGAGCTGGTGTAACTGAGTCAGGTTTGAAGGCCTCCATGTTCGCACACACTTTTTCAGTTCTGCCCACAAATGTAGGATTTGAGGTAGGATTGAGGTCATGGCTTTGTGATGGCCACTCCAATACCTTGACTTTGTTGTCCTTAAGCCATTTTGCAACAACTTTGGAAGTATGCTTGGGGTCATTGTCCATTTGGAAGACCCATTTGTGACCAAGATTTGACTTCCTGACTGATGTCTAATGATCAGTTATGAAAAGCCAATTGACATTTACTCCTGAGGTGCTGACTTGTTGCACCCTCGACAACTACTGGGATTATTATTATTTGACCATGCTGGTAATTTATGAACACTTGAACATCTTGGCCATGTTCTGTTATAATCTCCACCCAGCACAGCCAGAAGAGGACTGGCCACCCCTCATAGCCTGTTCCTCTCTCGGTTTCTTACTAGATTTTGGCCTTTCTAGGGAGTTTTTCCTAGCCACCGTGCTTCTACACCTGCAGTGCTTGCTGTTTGGGGTTTTAGGCTGGGTTTCTGTACAGCCCTTTGAGATATAAGCTGATGTAAGAAGGGCTGTATAAATACATTTGATTTGATGTCTTGAGATGTTGCTTCAATATATGTAATACTTTTCCTTTCTCATGATGCCATCTATTTTGTGAATTGCAGCAGCTCCTCCTGCACAAAGCCCCCCCACAACATGATGCTGCCACCCCCGTGCTTACCAGTTGGGTTGGTGTTCTTCAGATTGCAAGCCTCCCCCTTTTTCCTCCAAACATAATGATGGTCATTATGGCCAAACAGTTCTATTTTTGTTTCATCAGATCAGAGGACATTTCTCCAAAAACTACGGACTTTGTCCCCTTGTGCAGGTGCAAACCGTAGTCTGGCTTTTTTTATGGTGATTTTGGAGCAGTGGTTTATTCCTTGCTGAGCGGCCTTTCAGGTTATGTCGATGTAGGACTTGTTTTACTGTGGATATAGATACTTTTGTACCTGTTTCCTCCAGCATCTTCACAAGGCCCTTTGCTGTTGTTCTGTGATTGATTTTCACTTTTGGCACCAAAGTACATTCATCTCTAGGAGACAGAACACGTCTCCATCCTGAGTGGTATGATGGCTGCGTAGTCCCATGGTGTTTATACTTGCGTACTATTGTTTGTACAGATGAACGTGGAACCTTCAGGCATTTGGAAATTGCTCCCAAGGATGAACCAGACTTGTTGAGGTCTGCAAATTTTTTTCTGAGGTTTTGGCAGATTTATTTTGATTTTCCCATGATGTCAAGCAAAAATACAAATCTAATTGACTCAAAGGATGTCCATTAGCCTATTAGAAGCTTCTAAAGCCATTACATAATTTTCTGGAATTTTCCAAGCTGTTTAAAGGCACAGTCGACTTAGTGTATGTAAACTTTTGACCCACTGGAATTGTGATACAGTGAATTACAAGTGAAATACTGTTTCTGTAAACAATTGTTGGAAAATTACTAGTGTCATGCACAAAGTTGATGTCCTAACTGACTTGCCAAAACTATCATTTGTTAACAAGAAATTTGTAGAGTGGTTGAAAAAACCTCTGACTTCTGACTTCAACTGTACCTACCTAAGTCAGGGTTCTCAAGTACAGAAACAGACTGAATGCTGAGAAACAGACTGAATGGTGAGAATGACCAGTGTTGTACTGTCAAACTGAGACCAGAATAGACCTGCTTGTTGAATCTTCAACCAGCCAGACACCTCTCATTAGGACTGTGTGTGTGTGTTATCTGGGCTACCTCTGTGTTAGGTGATCAAATCAGTTTATTCCAGTTCAGAATAAAAACATATGTATTTTAACAGCAACAGTTCCAACCTAGACCTTCTATCAACAATACTTCCTACAGTAAGATGTACAGTAGGCCTGATCATTTTTCATCTGTACTGTTGCTTAGGGTTGCACTAAAAGGGTTGCACTAAAACTGAGCCTGTGTATTTTCTGTTATACATCTGTGTGATGTGATCAATCCGTTTATTCCAGTTCAGAATGAAATTATTTATTGTATTTTAACAGAAACAGTTCCAACCAAGACAGGAATGTAAGAGTGTTTTTAATGGGGAAAAATAAACATGAAAATATATTTATGGGTATTTCATTGTTTTTTGTTTTTGTATATATTGCATTTGTTTTAGGCATAAGGGCAATGAAATTTTCCGATATTTACGTATAGTTGCATATTTTCCTGAGCTTAGGTCCCAGGAAAACACAGAATTTCTCATTTGGGTCCCAGGCTGAAAAAGTTCATGAATCCCTACATTAGAGTGTAGCATCACGAGTCAGCGAGTCCTCTCCGTTTTTGGGGTTCCAGTGTTACCCCTAGATTATTTTTTAGGTTGCTGCCCAAAAATTCTCTATTATAATAAACCATTGTACTGTGTCTAATTAATGTAAGGAAAAGCAGTGTGATGTTTCATGGGGATTGATTTCCCCTTCTCTATAAGTGATTGAATTTTTATTTTCCCTGTGGAAAGGGTAAGACAGTCATTTTATGATCAATGTAAGTGAAAGCCAATACAATGCAGTACGGCATTTATAGTCCTGGTGGAGCTGTTCCTTTCTTACGGACCCATAAATCAGAAGTCCTCTTCCAGAGGAAAAACAGATCCTATTTTTTTTAATATATCATCCGGTGTGTACAGTTGGGAGAACATTTGGCAGGATCACCAATACCTACCTACCTACCTACCTACCTGCCTGCCTGCCTGCCTGCCTGCCTGCCTGCCTGCCTGCCTGCCTGCCTGCCTGCCTGCCTGCCTGCCTGCCTGCCTGCCTGCCTCCCCCTCTTCTCTCTCTCTCTTTCTCTCCCTCTCCTCTCTTTCTCTCTTTCTCTCTGTTTGTGTGTGCAACCGTGTGTACTTGTGCATTCATGCATGTCTGTATGTGCATCTCTATGATGTGAGTCACTTTCATGTGAGTCTATGTAGCCTCCACAGTATGTGAGCCTGTGAGCTGTGGTAAGCTATAAGGAGTTTAGTGCTGCTAATGCTTTATTTACCAAAACAAAATTATCTGGCAAATTGAGGTCTTAATTTGATTAGGTAGTGAAAATGTGTTTTTCATCAACTGGAAGGATCTGTGTGGGTGTGTGTTATGATGTTGTTGGGTGAGGTAGAGGGGTGAGTGAGAGGAGAGGGGGAGGAGAGTGGGTGAGAGAGGAGAGGGGGAGGAGAGGGGGTGAGTAAGAAGTGGAGGACGAGAAGGGTGTTGATTTGTTATAATTTGCCGGACTGTTATCAGGAAGCCATGGTCGTTAAGCCATGGTCATTGAGGAGAGCTGTTACCATGAAGCCATGGTCATTAAGCCATGGTCATTGAGGAGAGCTGTTACCATGAAGCCATGGTCATTAAGCCATGGTCATTGAGGAGAACTGTTACCATGAAGCCATGGTCATTAAGCCATGGTCATTGAGGAGAGCTGTTACCATGAAGCCATGGTCATTAAGCCATGGTCATTGAGGAGAGCTGTTACCATGAAGCCATGGTCATTAAGCCATGGTCATTGAGGAGAGCTGTTACCATGAAGCCATGGTCATTAAGCCATGGTCATTGAGGAGAGCTGTTACCATGAAGCCATGGTCATTAAGCCATGGTCATTGAGGAGAGCTGTTACCATGAAGCCATGGTCATTAAGCCATGGTCATTGAGGAGAGCTGTTACCATGAAGCCATGGTCATTAAGCCATGGTCATTGAGGAGAGCTGTTACCATGAAGCCATGGTCATTAAGCCATGGTCATTGAGGAGAGCTGTTACCATGAAGCCATGGTCATTAAGCCATGGTCATTGAGGAGAGCTGTTACCATGAAGCCATGGTCATTAAGCCATGGTCATTGAGGAGAGCTGTTACCATGAAGCCATGGTCATTAAGCCATGGTCATTGAGGAGAGCTGTTACCATGAAGCCATGGTCATTAAGCCATGGTCATTGAGGAGAGCTGTTACCATGAAGCCATGGTCATTAAGCCATGGTCATTGAGGAGAGCTGTTATCAGGAAGCCATGGTCATTAAGCCATGGTCATTGAGGAGAGCTGTTACCATGAAGCCATGGTCATGAAGCCATGGTCATTGAGGAGAGCTGTTACCATGAAGCTATGGTCATTAAGCCATGGTCATTGAGGAGAGCTGTTATCAGGAAGCCATGGTCATTAAGCCATGGTCATTGAGGAGAGCTGTTACCATGAAGCCATGGTCATTAAGCCATGGTCATTGAGGAGAGCTGTTACCATGAAGCTATGGTCATTGAGGAGAGCTGTTACCATGAAGCTATGGTCATTGAGGAGAGCTGTTACCATGAAGCCATGGTCATTGAGGAGAGCTGTTATCAGGAAGCCATGGTCATTGAGGAGAGCTGTTACCATGAAGCCATGGTCATTAAGCCATGGTCATTGAGGAGAGCTGTTACCATGAAGCCATGGTCATTAAGCCATGGTCATTGAGGAGAGCTGTTACCATGAAGCCATGGTCATTAAGCCATGGTCATTGAGGAGAGCTGTTACCATGAAGCCATGGTCATTAAGCCATGGTCATTGAGGAGAGCTGTTACCATGAAGCCATGGTCATTAAGCCATGGTCATTGAGGAGAGCTGTTACCATGAAGCCATGGTCATTAAGCCATGTCATTGAGGAGAGCTGTTACCATGAAGCCATGGTCATTAAGCCATGGTCATTGAGGAGAGCTGTTACCATGAAGCCATGGTCATTAAGCCATGGTCATTGAGGAGAGCTGTTATCAGGAAGCCATGGTCATTAAGCCATGGTCATTGAGGAGAGCTGTTACCATGAAGCCATGGTCATTAAGCCATGGTCATTGAGGAGAGCTGTTACCATGAAGCTATGGTCATTGAGGAGAGCTGTTACCATGAAGCTATGGTCATTGAGGAGAGCTGTTACCATGAAGCCATGGTCATTGAGGAGAGCTGTTATCAGGAAGCCATGGTCATTGAGGAGAGCTGTTACCATGAAGCCATGGTCATTAAGCCATGGTCATTGAGGAGAGCTGTTACCATGAAGCCATGGTCATTAAGCCATGGTCATTGAGGAGAGCTGTTACCATGAAGCCATGGTCATTAAGCCATGGTCATTGAGGAGAGCTGTTACCATGAAGCCATGGTCATTAAGCCATGGTCATTGAGGAGAGCTGTTACCATGAAGCCATGGTCATTAAGCCATGGTCATTGAGGAGAGCTGTTACCATGAAGCCATGGTCATTAAGCCATGGTCATTGAGGAGAGCTGTTACCATGAAGCCATGGTCATTAAGCCATGGTCATTGAGGAGAGCTGTTACCATGAAGCCATGGTCATTAAGCCATGGTCATTGAGGAGAGCTGTTACCATGAAGCCATGGTCATTAAGCCATGGTCATTGAGGGGAGCTGTTACCATGAAGCCATGGTCATTAAGCCATGGTCATGGAGGAGAGCTGTTACCATGAAGCCATGGTCATTAAGCCATGGTCATTGAGGAGAGCTGTTATCAGGAAGCCATGGTCGTTAAGCCATGGTCATTGAGGGGAGCTGTTACCATGAAGCCATGGTCATTAAGCCATGGTCATTGAGGAGAGCTGTTACCATGAAGCCATGGTCATTAAGCCATGGTCATTGAGGAGAGCTGTTACCATGAAGCTATGGTCATTGAGGAGAGCTGTTACCATGAAGCCATGGTCATTGAGGAGAGATGACTGTTACCATCAAGCCATGTCATTGAAGAGAGCTGACTGTTGACTTTGCATTCTGACCTACTGGCCTGTTGACAGAGTCGGACACGCACTCACACGTATGCAGGCACGGACACACAGACACAGTCCCTCAGACAGGGTCAAAGCTGCCCTGCTCAGTAGATGACACGTCAGTGTGAGTGGTTGCCAAGGCGACCCAGATTATGAATGACCCTGCACAGCAGCGAATCCGTGTGTCAGGAAGAGCGAAAGAAAAATAGAAAAGAAAAAGAGAACAGGAGAGAAAAGAGAGATCAGTCTGGTCCAGGCCTATGACAGTTTATTATTTAGAGGCTTTTAAAGGGGCAATATGGAGTTGCTCCATCCATTTTTTTTAACCAATTAATGAATGATATGTACCCATCGATTCTTGAAGAATATAACTTATAAATGCCTCATGAGCTTTGTTCAGCAGTCATACCTCATCAAAACCCAAAATATAAGCTTGTTTTACTTTAAACAAATTAAATGTAACAAACACTGCACAGTATACTCTCAAAACATGGTTAACAACTATCATTTTGATATCATTGATGGTCAGTCCTTGCCTCCATAGCTCGGTCTAAGAATTTGAGACTGGTATGTGTCTCCAGCCCTATCCCTCAGTTTTTTTACCGAAACAAGGGCGGGAGGATGCTTTGTTATCGTTTCTACTGTTGACAGCCGCTTTAAAACATCAGTCGATGGCAGGAGAAAAATGGCTGTTTGATTTTCCACCAGACAGGGAGTGTTGTCTTCCTATACTATGTGAGGTTAATAGGTTTCCTCATGGTGTTTGAGCGGTTATTCTTTGATCGCTCTACTGTAGATAGTGAATGGCACCTCACTGTGACATGTTGTTCATCCTTACCTGAAGACATGTGACACTTTTCCCGATGGAGCCTGAAACAACACAATTAAGAGCCATTGGTGGATGACATTATCTCCTCATCTTCTCTTCGGCTCTCTTTTCAGCTCTATATTTATAATGTTTCTTAAATTAGTTATCCCTGCCTCCTTATTTACATATCATAACAAGGTCATATCCACGATAGGATCAAGAGATCACATGGGGGGTTTGACAAAACAATAAACAATACATACTTTATTTCTCACATACACCAGGTAGGTGCAGTGAAACGTGTTGTTTTACAGGGTCAGCCATAGTAGTACAGTGCCCCTTTGAGCAAATTAGGATTAAATGCCTTGCTCAAGGGTACAGCAACACATTTTTAAGTTTGTTGGCTCAGGTATTCAAACTAGCAACCTTTCAGTTACCGGCCAGTTAACTGCTAGGTTACCTGCTGCCCTAACCCTATAGACATACTATAGCCTACGTTCAAAACAATTCAAGGTGCCTATAGATACAGGTCAGTGACCTGTACCTTTTCCCTTATTAGAATCCTATACATATAATGCCCTTTAATTAAAAAGTACCCGAGGAATGATTATAAAAAACGTTTGACATGTTTCTGTGGACATTATGGAGACTATTTGGAATTTCCATCTACGTTGTCGTGACCGCTCTTTCCTGTGGATTTCTGAACATAACGCAACAAACAAACGGAGGTATTTTGGGTATAAAAATAATCTTTATGGAACAAAAGGAACATTTGTTGTGTAACTGGGCGGCTCGTGAGTGAAAACATCCTAAGATCATCAAAGGTAAACTGTTAATTTGATTGCTTTTCTGATTTTCGTGACCAAGCTTCCTGATGCTAAATGTACATAATGCTATGCTAGGCTATCGATAAACTTACACAAACGCTTGGATTGCTTTCGCTGTAAAGCATAATTTTAAAATCTGAGACGACAGGTCGATTAACAAAAGGCTAAACTGTGCTTTGCAATATTGCACTCGCGATTTCATGAATATGAATATTTTTTAGTAATATTATTTGACTGTTGCGCTATGCTATTCAGTGGTTGCTGACAAAAATGATCCCGCAATTAACCAAGGGTTTTGCAAATGTAACCTTAGTAGGGTAGAGAGAGGAAAAAGGGGGGAAGAGGTATTTATGACTGTCATAAACCAACCCCCCAGGCCAACGTCATGACAACTCTCTATTGAAGATTCCCTTATACCCAACCTTTCCCCGCTGTGAGCTATCATAGAAGTGAAAGTATGGCTTGGGAGCCATGGCTTGGGAGTATCGTGGGAGCCATATTCCTGCTACACCATGAACCCCCCCCGAGAAGGCCAAAGAGGGTAACTTGACTCATGTGCTAGACGAGGGGAATTTGATATTACCAAAGCATCTCAAAAGGTCACTGGAACTGAATAGTAAGGAAGTGAGAGTGGAATTGGGGAAGGATAGCTCAGTCTAATTTTATGTAGAGCAACTGGGGTCATTCACTCCTTGGCAGTCTAGAACCATGGGTCTCTATGGAAGGTATTTGTGTAAATCACTGTGTAATTCATGGAATCAGGTCATAGCTCACACTGAGAGGGATGGCTATGTAAACCTACACACCCAATTTGGGAGCAGATGGAGTCTAGTAAAGGTGGGAGTTTCTGACTGTGTTCCCGAGCAGGGGAAGTATTGTATAAAGGTACTAATTACCATTAAAATGGTAAAGAGCCGGGATCTCGGGTTATGGTATGTTGGTTTCAACCAGTTTTCAACTGATACTATGGTCCCGTTCCAGGTGGCAGAGGTTAGAGCTGGTAAGGACACTATGGTCGGCTGGAGTTCAATCAATCTCCCTAACACAACAGATATTCCTAGTGTAATCATCCAGGGCCAAGGACCAGTACGAATAGTTCAGACAAAATACCTTAAATCCTTATGGCTGCAATCCCGTTAATGGGAGCGATATGACACCAGCCAGTGAAAGTGCAGTGCGGCAATTTCAAAACATCAAAAATCTCATAATTAAAATTCCTCAAACATACATGTATCTCATTCCATTTTAAAGCTTATCTCGTTGTTAGTTCCACCACAGTGTCCGATTTCAAAGATGCTTTACAGTAAAAGCACCACAAACGATTATGTTAGGTCACCACAGCCACAGAAAAACACAAATAGAGAGCAAATTAATCACTAACCTTTGATCATCTTCATCAGATGACACTCATAGGACTTCATGTTACACAATACATGTAAGTTTTGTTTACTGAAGTTAATATTTATCAAAATATGAGTTTACATTGGTGCGTTACATTCACTAGTTCCAAAAACATGGAAAAAGAAACCCATGCAATAATCTGTGACGGCGCTCAGAAGTAAAAACACCACAGCCGCAAAGATGGCCTCAACATTAACAAGAAATTACATTACCTTTGATGATCGACATCAGAAAGCACTCCAGTAATCCCAGGTTCACAATAAATGTTTGTTCTGATCGAAAAAGTCTGTTAATTATGTCCAAATACCTTCTTTTGTTAGCGCGTTTGGTATACATATCCAAACGCTTATTCTGGTCAGCGTTATAACGGACAAAAACTTCAAAAAGTGATATTACCGGTCGAACAAACATTTCAAACTAAGTACAAAATCAATCATTAGGATGTTTTTAACATATAGCTTCAATAAAGTTCCAACTGCAGTATTCCTTCTTGTCTTCGTGAGCAATGGAACGCAAGTCACTACCACGAGGAATAAACATGATCAGAAAATGGCTGACTGCCAGACACCTGACTGATTCTGCTAGCATTCCCTTGCACAACATCATAGAAGTCTCATTATAATTTCTATTGCTGGTTGACATCTAGTGGAACCCCTAGGCAGTGCAACATCATTCATATCTCAAGGGGATTTCATTGGGGACTCTGGTGAATACATACAAAGCTCAGATTTCTGACTTCCTGTTTTGATTTCAACTCAGGATTTTGCCTGCCATATGAGTTCTGTTATACTCACAGACATCATTCAAACAGTTTTAGAAACTGTAGAGTGTTGTCTATCCAATACTAATAATAATATGCATATATTAGCAACTGAGACTGAGGAGCAGGCCGTTTACTTTGGGCAACTTATTCATCCAAGCTACTCAATAATGCCCCCAGCCATAACGTAGAAGTCCGTCACTGGCCGCGGGCAGTATTTGGTACTTTAACGCACGCACACATTCATCACTCCTCCCTGCTCCATTATAAGATAACTTAACACTGTGGGTCGACACACAAATTAACTTCTGTCTTAGTACATACATTTCAATTTTGTCAGTGTTCATATTTAATATAAGCAATATTTATTATACTTATCCATGTTATGGATGAGCACGTTTGCTTGTTCTGTTCCTCTCTCTCTATCTCTGTAGCTTTCGGGTATACTGGATAAGGACCCGAGTTAAAGGAATTGGGCTGACTTTGTAGTGCCTGTCCCGAATGGTTCATTCATGTAAATGGGTATATTGAAAGACACTGTCAGTAGTGATGTAATGTTGTAAATGTTATATTGGGATATTGTTTCATAAAAAAACATGTTGCAATGTATATCCTTTAGTATGTTTAGTTAATGGAAAATGTAGGTTTGACTAGTTAATTGCTTAATTAAATAGTGTTAATTGTTCTGAGGGGAGGGGCTAGCCCTAGCTGGCCCATAAGGTATATGTTTGATAGCAGTACTGTTGTTTTTGTTCCGGAATCACCTTGTAAATAAAGACCCTGAAGCACAGAAGAACTTTTGCAGCTCCGACATCTTTTTATTTTGATAGAGGTTAGGTTTTCCAGTATAGCCTTCTGGCCTACTCTACGTGACAGAAGTTAAAGAAGTGATAGATTCAATATACGGCCAGATCAGTAGCTAAAGAAGAATGTTATGCCTGTGCCACAGCTAAACCTCAGTTGACAACTATCCCTTTTCCACTTAATGTTAATTCACCTAGAGGTATGGCCTGTATGGTAAAGCTGTTCATGAAAGCAGGAATGCCAGATAATGACAGGTGCACTGATCTGCACTATTTGTATCCACATGTACCCCTTAGATCTAGGCTCCCACCCTTCACTGTGGCAAGAGGAGATTATTATGGCTCGCTACATCACACACGGATGGGACGTAGGGGAAGTAAGAACATGCAATAGGACAGAGAATGTTACAACCGACAAGACAATGGGGGACTTGACTGGCAGATGAAAAGGCCTGGAGTGGATATCTGGTGATTTGTGGGGGTGTGAGACTGAGACCTAACCTGCTTATCAATTGGGCCGGTAGTTGTGCACTAGTGCAGTTAGGTATGCTCTTCACCCTTACCCAGAGCCAGGTAGAAGAGAGAGGAGTGCTCTGTTGGGATCTTTTGACCCTAGTGATTACATTGATAGCATTGGAGTTTCAAGGGGGTTACCTGGTGAGTTCTGGATTGGAATCAAGCATCTTATGGTGATAACAGCTGCAACTAGGTTGATGGGATGTCAGGATAGAATAGCCTTAGATATGTTATTGGCTGAAAAGGGTGGGGGGGTGAGGTTTTGTCCCAGAATGACACAGATCCGGACGGATCAGTGACCAAGGCCCTGGCTGGTTTAACCTTTTGTAACTAGGGGGCAGTATTTTCATTTTTGGATAAATAACGTTCCCGTTTTACACAAGATATTTTGTCACGAAAAGATGCTCGACTATGCATATAATTGACAGCTTTGGATAGAAAACACTATGACGTTTCCAAAACTGCAAAGATATTGTCTGTGAGTGAAACAGAACTGATGTTACAGGCGAAACCCAGATAAAAATCCAATCAGGAAGTGCTGCATTTTTTGAAACCGCCTCATGCCAATGACTCCTTATATGGCTCATGCCAATGACTCCTTATATGGCTGTGAATGAGCTACGAATGAGCGAAAAAGTTTGGCGTCGTAGTGACCGCATTTTCCGGTCGATTTCTCAGCCAAACGTGACGAACAAACGGGAGCTATTTCGCCTACAAAAATAATATTTTTGGAAAAAAGGAACATTTGCTATCTAACTGGGAGTCTCCTGAGTGAAAACATCCGAAGTTCTTCGAAGGAAAATTATTTAATTTGATTGCTTTTCTTATTTTCGTGAAAATGTTGCCTGCTGCCAGCAGAGCCTAGCATTATGCCATGATAAACTTACACAAATGCTTGTCTAGCGTTGGCTGTAAAGCATATTTTGAAAATCTAAGATGACAGTGTGATTAACAAAAGGCTAAGCTGTGTCTCAATATATTTCATTTGTGATTTTCATGAATAGGAAGATTTTGTAGGAAGATTTATGTCCACTGCGTTATGCTAATTCGTTTGAGGCTATGATTACGCTCCCGGATCCGGGTTTGATAGTCGCAAGATGTTTTAACCACCCTAGCTCACGAATTGGCAGATAATTCTGGGGTGGATACTTCTCTGACTAATTGGGTTGACAGTATGTTTGGAAAATGGAAAAATGTCATGATCATTGTGTTGTGGGCTACCTTCACCTGTGTGACGGTGTTAGTTTTGTGCGGCTGTTGCTTTATTCCATGCATGAAAGGTCTCATTTCTAGGACTCTGGAGAAATCGATGACACAACAGATGGTGAGATACGGAAAGAACCCAAGCTCTCACCAGTGGAATGATGAATACATGCCCCCAGACCTAAAGGATGGATCTGGTTCCTTCACATACGAGGAGCCTAAGCTGGATGAGACCATTTTTGATGTTTAGGGTTTTTAGGTTGTTTCCTGTTTTGATGTTTAGACTGTTTCTTTGATTAAGATTGTAACGAAAATTCTGATAAGAAGAATTATGATTCTGAAGTAGACCTAGAACAGTCGGTAAAAATACAGATGTTGGTATCTGTTAGGTAGATTTTGGATACCTATAGATATTGTTATCTAATAAAAATAGACTTGTGCTTGTGAGTATAATATTTAGTCAAAGTGTGGATTGTTATGAATTTTATGAATAATGACTAAACAATGTATACATTTAACTATAACTATAACTAATTTAATTCTACCCTGTTTTACTATATCTGATTAATAATGTTAGTTCATCAGAAAAAGGTTTGTAGCATGGACATCCAGATATCAAATCAAATCAAATCAAATTTATTTGTCACATACACATGGTTAGCAGATGTTAATGCGAGTGTAGCGAAATGCTTGTGCTTCTAGTTCCGACAATGCAGTAATAACCAACAAGTAATCTAACTAACAATTCCTAAACTACTGTCTTATACACAGTGTAAGGGGATAAAGAATATGTACATAAGGATATATGAATGAGTGATGGGACAGAGCAGCATAGGCAAGATACAGTAGATGGTATCGAGTACAGTATATACATATGAGATGAGTATGTTAAAAAGTGGCATAGTTAATAAAGTGGCTAGTGATACATGTATTACATAAGGATGCAGTCGATGATATAGAGTACAGTATATACGTATGCATATGAGATGAATAATGTAGGGTAAGTAACATTATATAAGGTAGCATTGTTTAAAGTGGCTAGTGATATATTTACATCATTTCCCATCAATTCCAATTATTAAAGTGGCTGGAGTTGAATCAGTGTCAGTGTGTTGGCAGCAGCCACTCAATGCTAGTGGTGGCTGTTTAACAGTCTGATGGCCTTGAGATAGAAGTTGTTTTTCAGTCTCTCGGTCCCAGCTTTGATGCACCTGTACTGACCTCGCCTTCTGGATGATAGCGGGGTGAACAGGCAGTGGCTCGGGTGGTTGATGTCCTTGATGATCTTTATGGCCTTCCTGTAACATCGGGTGGTGTAGGTGTCCTGGAGGGCAGGTAGTTTGCCCCCGGTGATGCGTTGTGCAGACCTCACTACCCTCTGGAGAGCCTTACGGTTGAGGGCGGAGCAGTTGCCGTACCAGGCGGTGATACAGCCCGCCAGGATGCTCTCGAGTGTGCATCTGTAGAAGTTTGTGAGTGCTTTTGGTGACAAGCCGAATTTCTTCAGCCTCCTGAGGTTGAAGAGTCGCTGCTGCGCCTTCTTCACGATGCTGTCTGTGTGAGTGGACCAATTCCATTTGTCTGTGATGTGTATGCCGAGGAACTTAAAACTTGCTACTCTCTCCACTACTGTTCCATCGATGTGGATAGGGGGGTGTTCCCTCTGCTGTTTCCTGATGTCCACAATCATCTCCTTAGTTTTGTTGACGTTGAGTGTGAGGTTATTTTCCTGACACCACACTCCGAGGGCCCTCACCTCCTCCCTGTAGGCCGTCTCGTCGTTGTTGGTAATCAAGCCTACCACTGTTGTGTCGTCCGCAAACTTGATGATTGAGTTGGAGGCATGCGTGGCCACGCAGTCATGGGTGAACAGGGAGTACAGGCTCAGAACGCACCCTTGTGGGGCCCCAGTGTTCAGGATCAGCGGGGAGGAGATGTTGTTACCTACCCTCACCACCTGGGGGCGGCCCGTCAGGAAGTCCAGTACCCAGTTGCACAGGGCGGGGTCGAGACCCAGGGTCTCGAGCTTGATGACGAGCTTGGAGGGTACTATGGTGTTGAATGCCGAGCTGTAGTCGATGAACAGCATTCTCACATAGGTATTCTTCTTGTCCAGATGGGTTAGGGCAGTGTGCAGTGTGGTTGAGATTGCATCGTCTGTGGACCTATTTGAGCGGTAAGCAAATTGGAGTGGGTCTGTATTTGAGTGGGTCCTCAAAGCGGGCAAAAAAGTTATTTAGTCTGCCTGGGAGCAAGACATCCTGGTCCGTGACTGGGCTGGATTTCTTCCTGTAGTCCGTGATTGACTGTAGACCCTGCCACATGCCTCTTGTGTCTGAGCCGTTGAATTGGGATTCTACTTTGTCTCTGTACTGACGCTTAGCTTGTTTGATAGCCTTACGGAGGGAATAGCTGCATTGTTTGTATTCAGTCATGTTACCAGACACCTTGCCCTGATTGAAAGCAGTGGTTCGCGCTTTCAGTTTCACGCGAATGCTGCCATCAATCCAAGGTTTCTGGTTAGGGAATGTTTTAATCGTTGCTATGGGAACGACATCTTCAACGCACGTTCTAATGAACTCGCACACCGAATCAGCGTATTCGTCAATGTTGTTATTTGACGCAATACGAAACATGTCCCAGTCCACGTGATGGAAGCAGTCTTGGAGTGTGGAGTCAGCTTGGTCGGACCAGCGTTGGACAGACCTCAGAGTGGGAGCTTCTTTTTTTAGCTTTTGTCTGTAGGCAGGTATCAGCAAAATGGAGTCATGGTCAGCTTTTCCGAAAGGGGGGCGGGGCAGGGCCTTATATGCGTCGCGGAAGTTAGAGTAACAGTGATCCAAGGTTTTTCCGCCCCTGGTTGGCCAATCGATATGCTGATAAAATTTAGGGAGTCTTGTTTTCAGATTAGCCTTGTTAAAATCCCCAACAACGATGAATGCAGCCTCCGGATAAATGGTTTCCAGTTTGCAAAGAGTTAAATAAAGTTCGTTCAGAGCCATCGATGTGTCTGCTTGGGGGGGGGGGGATATATACGGCTGTGATTATAATCGAAGAGAATTCTCTTGGTAGATAATGCGGTCTACATTTGATTGTGAGGAATTCTAAATCAGGTGAACAGAAGGATTTGAGTTCCTGTATGTTTCTTTCATCGCACCATGCCTCGTTGGCCATAAGGCCTACACCCCCACCCCTCTTCTTACCAGAAAGGTGTTTGTTTCTGTCGGCACGATGTGTGGAGAAACCCGCTGGCTGCACCGCATCCGAGAGCGTCTCTCCAGTGAGCCCTGTTTCCGTGAAGCACAGAACGTTACAGTCTCTGATGTCCCTCTGGAATGCTACCCTTGCTCGGATTTCATCAACCTTGTTATCAAGAGACTGGACATTGGCAAGAAGAATGCTAGGAAGTGGGGCACGATGTGCCCGTCTCCGTAGTCTGACCAGAAGACCGCCACGTTTCCCTCTTTTTCGGAGTCGTTTTTTTGGGTCGCTGCATGCGATCCATTCTGTTGTCTTGTTTGTAAGGCAGAACACAGGATCCGCGTCGCGAAAAACATATTCTTGGTCGTACTGATGGTGAGTTGACGCTGATCTTATATACAGTAGTTCTTCTCGGCTGTATGTAATGAAACCTAAGATGACCTGGGGTACTAATGTAAGAAATAACACGTAAAAAAACAAAAAACTGCATAGTTTCCTAGGAACGCGAAGCGAGGCGGCCATCTCTGTCGGCGCCGGAAGTATGTGTGTAATGTATGTGTGTAATGTATGTGCGTTAGTGGGTTGGAATGGACTTTTGAAGCAGCTTTGTCCTTGTCGGAGAGGAGGAGGGACATTTAAGACGCTATGACATTATGTGTGATATTTAACTTCTTAATGTATAGGGGGCAGCATTTTCACTTTTGGATAAATAGCGTGCCCAATTTCAACTTCCTGCTACTCATGCCAAGAATATAAGATATGCATATTATTAGTAGATTTGGATGGAAAACACTGAAGTTTCTAAAACTGTTTGAATCATGTCTGTGAGTATAACAGAACTTATGTTCTGTCTGTCTGTTCACTGAGATCTCATTGGCAAACGATATTTCTTAGGCACTTGTTTTCAGTTCCTACCGCTTCCACTGGATGTCACCAGTCTTTGGAATTTGGTTGAGGTTATTAATTTGTGCAATGAACAAGTAGGGCCAACTAGGAACTGCGAAACACTGTTGAGAGTTGCGCAAGACTTGAAAGGTAGCTTGGTTTGTTGTCTTCCTGTATTGAACACAGATAGACCCAGATAGAGTCTTCAATTTGATTGATTATTAACGTTTAAAAATACCTAAAGTTGTATTACAAAAGTACTTTGAAATATTTTGTCAAATTTTATAGGCCACTTCTGAAATATTTTGAAGTGACGTTGCGCATTTTGGAAGCTGTTTTTTTCTGGATCTAACGTGCCCCAAAAAATTGCCATTTTTGATATATATGGCACGGAATTAATTGAACAAAAGGACCAATTGTGATGTTTATGGGACATATTGGAGTGCCAACAAAAGAAGCTCGTCAAAGGTAAGGCATGTTTTATATTTTATTTCTGCGTTTGTGTTGCGCCTGCAGGGTTGAAATATGCTTCCCTTTTTTTAATACCATAAGAAGTTAATGCAACCGCTGTGTCAGATTTCAAAAAAACTTTACGGAGAAAGCAAACCATGCAATAATCTGAGTACAGCCTTTAGACAACAAAGCAGCCAAAAAGATACCCGCCACATTGGGTAGTCAACATTACTCAGAAATAGCATTTTAAATATTCACTTACCTTTGATGATCTTCATCAGAATGCCCTCCCAGGAATCCCAGTCCCACCATAAATGTTTGATTTGTTCGATAATGTCCATCAGTTATGTCCAAATATCTTCTTTTGTTAGGGCGTTTGGTAAACAAATCCAAAAGCTCGTTCGGGTCACGCCGAACATCGGACAAAGGTTCAAAAAAGTTCAAAATATGCCAAACTAAGTATGGAATCAATCTTTAGGATGTTTTTAACATAAAACTTAATTGATATTCCAACCGGACAATTCCTTTGTCTGTACAAATGAAGTAGAACGTAGCTACCCTTCACGTGAGCGCGCCAGACCGAGGCTGTGGCACTCTGCCAGACCACTACCTCAAAGAGCTCTTATGAGCCCCTCCTTTAGAGTAGAATCCTCAAAACAGTTTGTAAATACTGTTGACATCTAGTGGAAGCCTTGGGAAGTGAAACATAACTAATATACATTTACATTTACATTTAAGTCATTTGGCAGACGCTCTTATCCAGAGCGACTTACAAATTGGTGAATTCACCTTATGACATCCAGTGGAACAGCCACTTTACAATAGTGCATCTAAATCATTTAAGGGGGGGGGTGAGAAGGATTACTTTATCCTATCCTAGGTATTCCTTAAAGAGGTGGGGTTTCAGGTGTCTCCGGAAGGTGGTGATTGACTCCGCTGTCCTGGCGTCGTGAGGGAGTTTGTTCCACCATTGGGGGGCCAGAGCAGCGAACAGTTTTGACTGGGCTGAGCGGGAACTGTACTTCCTCAGTGGTAGGGAGGCGAGCAGGCCAGAGGTGGATGAACGCAGTGCCCTTGTTTGGGTGTAGGGCCTGATCAGAGCCTGGAGGTACTGCGGTGCTGTTCCCCTCACAGCTCCGTAGGCAAGCACCATGGTCTTGTAGCGGATGCGAGCTTCAACTGGAAGCCAGTGGAGAGAGCGGAGGAGCGGGGTGACGTGAGAGAACTTGGGAAGGTTGAACACCAGACGGGCTGCGGCGTTCTGGATGAGTTGTAGGGGTTTAATGGCACAGGCAGGGAGCCCAGCCAACAGCGAGTTGCAGTAATCCAGACGGGAGATGACAAGTGCCTGGATTAGGACCTGCGCCGCTTCCTGTGTGAGGCAGGGTCGTACTCTGCGGATGTTGTAGAGCATGAACCTACAGGAACGGGCCACCGCCTTGATGTTAGTTGAGAACGACAGGGTGTTGTCCAGGATCACGCCAAGGTTCTTAGCGCTCTGGGAGGAGGACACAATGGAGTTGTCAACCGTGATGGCGAGATCATGGAACGGGCAGTCCTTCCCCGGGAGGAAGAGCAGCTCCGTCTTGCCGAGGTTCAGCTTGAGGTGGTGATCCGTCATCCACACTGATATGTCTGCCAGACATGCAGAGATGCGATTCGCCACCTGGTCATCAGAAGGGGGAAAGGAGAAGATTAATTGTGTGTCGTCTGCATAGCAATGATAGGAGAGACCATGTGAGGTTATGACAGAGCCAAGTGACTTGGTGTATAGCGAGAATAGGAGAGGGCCTAGAACAGAGCCCTGGGGGACACCAGTGGTGAGAGCGCGTGGTGAGGAGACAGATTCTCGCCACGCCACCTGGTAGGAGCGACCTGTCAGGTAGGACGCAATCCAAGCGTGGGCCGCGCCGGAGATGCCCAACTCGGAGAGGGTGGAGAGGAGGATCTGATGGTTCACAGTATCGAAGGCAGCCGATAGGTCTAGAAGGATGAGAGCAGAGGAGAGAGAGTTAGCTTTAGCAGTGCGGAGCGCCTCCGTGATACAGAGAAGAGCAGTCTCAGTTGAATGACTAGTCTTGAAACCTGACTGATTTGGATCAAGAAGGTCATTCTGAGAGAGATAGCGGGAGAGCTGGCCAAGGACGGCACGTTCAAGAGTTTTGGAGAGAAAAGAAAGAAGGGATACTGGTCTGTAGTTGTTGACATCGGAGGGATCGAGTGTAGGTTTTTTCAGAAGGGGTGCAACTCTCGCTCTCTTGAAGACGGAAGGGACGTAGCCAGCGGTCAGGGATGAGTTGATGAGCGAGGTGAGGTAAGGGAGAAGGTCTCCGGAAATGGTCTGGAGAAGAGAGGAGGGGATAGGGTCAAGCGGGCAGGTTGTTGGGCGGCCGGCCGTCACAAGAAGCGAGATTTCATCTGGAGAGAGAGGGGAGAAAGAGGTCAGAGCACAGGGTAGGGCAGTGTGAGCAGAACCAGCGGTGTCGTTTGACTTAGCAAACGAGGATCGGATGTCGTCGACCTTCTTTTCAAAATGGTTGACGAAGTCATCTGCAGAGAGGGAGGAGGGGGGGGGGGGAGGAGGATTCAGGAGGGAGGCGAAGGTGGCAAAGAGCTTCCTAGGGTTAGAGGCAGATGCTTGGAATTTAGAGTGGTAGAAAGTGGCTTTAGCAGCAGAGACAGAGGAGGAAAATGTAGAGAGGAGGGAGTGAAAGGATGCCAGGTCCGCAGGGAGGCGAGTTTTCTTCCATTTCCGCTCGGCTGCCCGGAGCCCTGTTCTGTGAGCTCGCAATGAGTCGTCGAGCCACGGAGCGGGACGGGAGGACCGAGCCGGCCTGGAGGATAGGGGACATAGAGAGTCAAAGGATGCAGAAAGGGAAGAGAGGAGGGTTGAGGAGGCAGAATCAGGAGATAGGTTGGAGAAGGTTTGAGCAGAGGAAAGAGATGATAGGATGGAAGAGGAGAGAGTAGCGGGGGAGAGAGAGCGAAGGTTGGGACGGCGCGATACCATCCGAGTAGGGGCAGTGTGGGAAGTGTTGGATGAGAGCGAGAGGGAAAAGGATACAAGGTAGTGGTTGGAGACTTGGAGGGGAGTTGCAATGAGGTTAGTGGAAGAACAGCATCTAGTAAAGATGAGGTCGATCGTATTGCCTGCCTTGTGAGTAGGGGGGGAAGGTGAGAGGGTGAGGTCAAAAGAGGAGAGGAGTGGAAAGAAGGAGGCAGAGAGGAATGAGTCAAAGGTAGACGTGGGGAGGTCGCCCAGGACTGTGAGAGGTGAGCCGTCCTCAGGAAAGGAGCTTATCAAGGCTGTATATGTATCTTCAATGGGGGCTGAGTTGAAAAACTACAAACCTCAGATTTCCCACTTTCAGGTTGGATTTTTTCTCAGGTTTTTGCCTGCCATATGAGTTCTGTTATACTCACTCACAGACATCATTCAAACAGTTTAAGAAACTTCAGAGTGTTTTCTATTCAGATCTACTAATTATATGTATATTCTAGCTTTGGCCACGTTTTTCATCCAAGCTACCCAATACTGCCCACTACCCCAAAGAAGTTAAACTGCAATATGTAACTTTTTGGGTGACCCAACCAAATTAACATAGAAATGTGAGTTATAGACCTGTCCTTCTAATTGAAAGCAATGTTAAGAAGCTGTAGATCTGTTCTATCTGCGCCAGTTCTATGCTTTCCATTCTTAAGTTTAGTTTGTATGTCTTTTACTTTCGGTTCTGTACACCAGCTTCGAACAGATGAAAATACAATATTTTCAGTTATGGAAAATATATTTCACAGTGGTTTAGATTGTGCAGAGAATCATTGTACTATGACAGCTGGTTTTGTCACATAAAAAGAAATTAGGCAAGCTATTAGAATTTTAGCAACCAGGAAATGGAGGAGTGATTTTTGCATGATGCATGTTTAAGGTTACAACCACAAAATGAAAACACTCCGTAATGGCTGAAATGGACTCAATGGAATACAAAGCTTTTCCTTGCATCTATAGGAATGCCAACTTGTTGGTTGGGGATTTAATGCACCATCTTGACAGTCAAAATAGAATAAATATTTTTTTGTGCAATTGAAAAAGTAAGAATTTAATACAGTTGAAATATTTACACATTAGTGATAAGAGAATTTCCAATCCCAGTGATAATAGCAATCAATCAAATAGCTCGGACCAATTCCCGAGGTTTGTAAGACCATGGGTATAATAATAATTAGTCAAAGACTCAGCTTATACAAAAGGTTAGTACAGTTTATTCAGAGAACGTTCTAAAGTCAAGAATACAAAACAATTCATTTTATACAGACTTCTCACGCCCACACATTCACACAGCCATACGCACACACACACAAACAGACATGTTTGACACATGTCCTGCTACCCGGCCGCCAGAGCTTTGTGACCTTGTTCTTGACACGTACTCCTTGTTCTCTCCCAATCTATAGTCAGGTCGGCACCAAGCTCAGACAGTCTGTGTTGAAAATACCATAAAGACACATTGTTTTACCCTAATTCTGACTTGGACAACACATATATTGATTGTGATTTTATACATTCTAATCAATTCCATACAATTATATGGAATTATACGGAATATTCTAGTCATTCAATTAACAGACAATTCTCACCTATCAATTAGATGCGCTGAAATGAAAGCATCTTCGAAAATAAACACTTTGATTATAGCCATTACATTCATTTTCTCATTTTTTTTACTCCTAAGAGTCTAAGTCTTTGTGGGGAGGGGGATTCTACTAAGCTAACAGATGGACTTTCTTTTAAATGTATGCCACTTACTGTAAAAGGTAAGGGAAACTCTTTGCTGAACTTTGGGCTCCACTTTTTCTGAGCGCACATGCAGTATAATGTGAGGGAACTGAATGGACTACAGCTTGGCAAACAAAACATAAACTTATGCACATAATCACATTTGTGGAGATAGGTTGCTGTATTGTACTGTACAGTACATATTGAGTACATCTTGAGTACCCACTATGGAAAGCTGGGACTCTCACGAACAGAGACTCTCCTTTATTGCTGCACTGTTAGAGCTAGAAACACAAGCACTTCGCTACACCCGCAATAACATCTGCTAAAAACATGTGACAAATATTATTTAATAATGTTTTTTTAGATAGATCCTTGATATAACCTAAATAATACCCCCAAACACACACACTCCCCCAACCCCTCTAGGAACATAGCTGTCAGCATAAACCATGCCATATCTGAAGAAGGGCATTCCTATTCTGAGCAACACATGCAAACAAACTTTGTGGTCATAGGTCAGCTTGCCAAAACATGAAATCAAGACCCACTTTGGAATATATCATGAACATTGGAGCTGCTGCTTTTTCTTCATTCACATGGTGGACCACTCAGAGTAAAATACTTTTCAAATCCTCATCACCTCTCGATAACTACAATCTAACAACTACTGGTCTACAGTTATACTGTTTTGACTGCACACTGCCGACTCTAAAAGGTAGCAATAGCATGTCTGTACTTTTTATTTTATTTTAAACTTGACTTATGCTAATAACCATGTTTTACTAAGCTGTATAAGGACTTAATGCATGCATATTTTCATTAATTGCAATTTACACTTAAGTTTCCTTCTGCAAAATTACTTTGGTAACCAGCTAGTAAGTTATTGCTCAGATGTATCTTATAACTGCACTCTCTCAAAACAATGGTCTAGAAAACAATGACTTCATTGAAAGAAATGGTTGAATTACTTTTTAAAATTGGATACTGGTATAGTTGCTGCAAAGAAATTACATCAAGAAATGTCATGAATTAACCCTAACCCTAACCATGTGGTTTGCAATCGACATTACAGTCTAATATTTTCTGTCATTTCCATTTATGAATGGAATATGATGTAGGAATATGATATAATGAGATTGGTACAGCTAATGTATGTTACGTTATCATAACCAAAAACTAAAGATATACTACTCCATTGTTTATGTTTATGTTGCCATAGGAGACTTTGTAAACAAATGATGTAAAACTTCAAATCAATGTAAAGAAATATGCATTTTGCTCTCCCTTAAGCTTTTGACTTCAGTTCCCACTGCCTGTTTGAATGGGTTCTATGATGTGCATATTTATGTTATATTCAAGCATTAACAATTATCAGAAGTTTGGTGGCAAATAGAATAAAGGTGTGTTAGTCCTAGACTAAAACAATACACTATATGCCCACAACACTGACTTGGCAAAAAAAATGTATACTCAATATTTGAACTCAAAGTTGTCTTGAATGACCTCTTTGACATTAGTACATGTTCAGCAAATTTCAGCAACTACTTGTGCAGTCTTTCGCATCTTGTTGACACACTCAAGTTACATGAGTATTACAGGCTAATTACATTTTTTTGGCAATTGATACCAACATTGAAGCTGAAATGTATGCTATTACTTAAATATGGCGCCAATAAAATCTGAATCCTTAATGATCTCTAGTTTTGACTGAAGTCATATATTGGTTTTCATATAAAATATGTATTTTTTCCATTTTTAGCAATTTTACTTTGACGTGCACATGCTGTTGGTGATTTTGGTTACATACTGAATGCAGTTTTAAAAATGCAGTTACATCTTAGTGAGTTTCATTGTCGTGACTTTTGTATCCTTGCAACCAGATCGACCATATCTGGAGCAATGGTCACCCCTACAGGTTTTGATGACTACAGTCTTTACAGTGTCCTGTCAGATGAGGAGCTGATGAAGCTGGCCATCGATCGCAGCCTCATTGAGGACAACGACTCTATTGGGTCAATTCAATCATCACAATCTGTGGATCGACAAACCAATTACCAGCCAAACCAATTTACGACCCGTGTCAGGCTCCCCTCTGCAACAAGGCACATGTATGACTTTCCCCGAGCCAATCCAAACCCAGCCAACCCACATCCAAACCCATCACCTGCAAACCCTCCATCAGCAGACCCTATTATGTGAGTCTGTCAACCCTTTATTTTGACAGTATGTATTCCAGAAAGAATGAGTGTGAAAACAATTATTATTTTGATGAGCATTAAGTTGGTGCACAGGTGTATTATAATTCCAAAATGCCCAACATAGACATCCGATGGTGAGTATTGATACATTTCCCTAACAGGGACAGCAGTAATAAGGGTGTTCCACAAGTGTTGTGTCCTGATGCTGCTAATGTTTAGCAAGATCCACGATGACACTAAACTGAATGACAAATTTCCCCTTCCTCTTTGTCTATGCTTTAGAGATGCAAGACCTCTGGTGAGTGTGATCAAGAATGGGGATTTAAAGGCTCTGAAAGAGATAGTGAAATGCAACCCAATGAGTCTCTTGGTACCAAATGAGGGAGGATGGATTTCTCTCCACGAAGCTGCACATTACGGTCAAATAGAATGCCTCAAGATTATATTAAGAGGTGAGAGTGAAATAAAGACAAGTGTAATTGAGAATGGTTTCTATTTTATACACACAAGTCTTGAATCTCAGGCAGATCCTTTATCAGTACATGCTGATTATTTTTCATTTTCTTGGGTCACAAAGTTCTGTTGTCGTTCCTATAGCCCATCCTGGTATGGTGAACACATGTGGTAGTTACAATCAGACCCCACTTCTTTTGGCTGCCGCCTTTCACCAAGTGAACTGTGTGGAGTGCCTTCTGGACAGAGGTGCCAATCCAGACATTGCCAATGAGAATGGAGAAACACCACTCTTCAAAGGTAAATAAATCCTACAGATGCTAGATCTTAACTTGATCACTCTTTTGTCAAGGAGAATTTCAAATGAGCCTCGCTAGTGGCTAAAAATAAGTAGTTCTCTTTCTCTCCATGCGGGGGCAGTCAAGTCATCGGAATCAGGGCTCGCTATCTTAAAATAATGTTCTTGTTTCCTCAAACACTATAGGCATAGGTCCTATTACTGCAACATTCAAATGTACCAAAATGTATCTGAAATGCAGCCATACACATCAACAACTGTCATTTTAATAACACAATATAGATATAGGCAAAGGTGCAATGTACTTAAGTAAATACTTAAATACTTTCAAGTACTACTTAAGTAGTTTTGGGGGGTATCTGTACTTTACTTCACAACATTCCTAAAGAAAATTAGATACTTTTTACTTCTTACATTTTCCCTGACACCCAAAAGTACTTCTTACATGTTGAATGCTTAGCAGGACAGGTAAATGGTCAAATTCACGCACTTATCAAGAGAACATCCCTGGTCATCCCTACTACCTGATCTGGCGTACTGTGCCTCTGCCTACTCGTAATTTAAAAAACAAGAAAATGGTGCCGTGTGTTTTGCTTCATATAAGGAATTTGAAATTATTTCTACCTTTACTTTTACTTTTGATACTTAAGTATATTTAAAACCAAATACTTTTGCTAAAGTAATATTTCACTGGGTGACTTTTACTTTTACTTGAGTCATTTTCTATTAAGGTATCTTTACTTTGACTCAAGTATGACAATTGGGTATTTTTCCAACACTGGATATTGTATCCCAAGGATTCGATTCCGGCCCAAGCTCTTCTGGTACTAATGATGCAATCCACCGATTGACTTGATGTAGTTACACATTTCAGGGTTAATTTACCCCAGATCTTGATAAGAAATAACCATACCAGACGCTTATGGATAACATGAATAATAAAATAATAACAGTCAGTAGGGTAGGCTATACCAATATTAGTTTCCATTTAAACAAAGTGCCAGGTAAATACTATACTTCTATAGCAAGGTTTCCATCCAATTGGCGACAGTTTCATGAAAATATCCGCATGGAGAAAATATGCGCATTTCCCACCAGTGGTATGTTTCCACCAAACGGACTTGTGCGTGATGACAAAGTGCACACAAAATGTAGTTTTTCACTTAAATTTTCATCTACCGAATAAAAATCTGAAGTTCAATGTGTTTACATTACATTTTCAACTACCTATAGTATTTCTACAAACTGTTGCGTTAAATAGCAACTCTGTTCTTGACACTTGAGCTCTAGTTAACCGCTGGCAGATACAGTGCCGGTAATGTAATCTATGATGAGATTATTATGGATAAGAGCGAGAATATTTTCAATTGTCAAACGGCAGTCAAGCATCGATCATCATGTCACCAGAATAAGACCCTCGATATTTATTGGAAAGGAAAATCAAGCTCATCGTGAAGTTAATCATTATTTGTTTCATTTTTAGCCTAAGAAACTGCATGGTTTCCCAAGTCATAGCGGGAGGTTCACACACCATATCATCATGTGACTTCAGAATTCTATGGCAGGTTATTTAAGTGTCAGCCATTGTTGCCAGAATGACGCAATTTACTACAATCTGCCACCATCTACCACAAACGGTCGCAGCAAAAGCTCAAAAGAAAGAACCACTGTATGTTCAGGTTAGAATAATTTGGTAAGCAACATTATTTGGTTTTCTTGCTGGGGAACATAACATAAATAATCCAAAAGTACAGATATCAATTGTGATAGTCAACTCAATCATCTTTTTCCTGCCAAGGTCATTTACCGGTCATGTCTAGATGGGATACAGATTTTGTCAAATTGAAATCAAAAGTGTATTACTTTTGCATTTCAGCAAACCTTAAACCTTTTTCTAAGCTTAAGCTCATAACTTGCTACATTCATTCTCCCAACTTGCTATGAAAAGTAAATTTGACAAAAGCTGCATCCCTTCTAGACAAAACCGGTTTTACCCTCCATCCTCCTTCTCTTCTGAACCTCTCCTTTTTTGAAGGGTATTACAGCGACAAACTGTAAATAAAAACACACACATACACAAAAACCTGTGATTTCTAATACATGGCACAAAAAGCTTACTGAGATAACATTTAGGCACAGACAGACAGAGAGACAGAGAGAGACATAGAGAGACGAGAGTGCAATGTGTGGGAGGATGCTGCATTGGACTGACCCACTGATCTAGCTAACTTTAGCTAGCTACATGGTTGACTCTGCAGCTAGCTAGCTTAGCCAGCTTACCTAGTGGCAACCTAATGTTTATTGCCAAACTAATCAGTTCGCTATTGCCACACACATCTGATTAATCTGTTCACTCTTTACGCCACAGACAAGTTGGCTAGTTGGCTGACAAATATAGATCATATGGGGAGCTAAAAACAGGACATTTAACTTATTTTTCTCCCCAGTTGGTAGTTACAGTCTTGTCCCCTCGCTGCAACTCCCGTACGGACTCTGGAGTGGCGAGGGTCGAGAGCCGTGTGTCCTCTGAAACACAACCCAACAAAGCCGCACTGCTTCTTAACACAATGCCTGCTAAACCCGGAAGTCAGCCACACCAATATATCGGAGGAAACACCTTACAACCGTGTGCTACTGCACTCAGCAAGTTACAGGGTGACTGGACAAGGATATCCCTGCTGGGCAAACCCTCCCCTAAGCCAGACAACGCAGGGCCAACTGTGTGCCACCCCATGGGTCTCCCAGTCATGGCCAGATGAGACAGAGCCTGGACTTGAACTAGGATCTCTAGTGACACAGTAAGCACTGTGATGCAGAGTCTTAGACCACTGTGTTACTCAGGAGGCCCCCAATGTGTAACTTTTTATGTGACATTCTGGATTAGTCAAAGCTAACTAGCTAGCTAGTTATCTACCTCGACATTTGATTTACACTTGTCCTCAAAACACAATTGCAACAGCAGAATTATACAGTACATGATCAAAAGTATGTGGACACGTGCTCGTCGAACATCCACTCCAAAATCATGGGCATTAAGATGAGAGTTGGTCACCCACTTTGCTGCTATAACAGCCTCCACTCTTCTGGCAAGGCTTTACACTAGATGTTGGAACATTGCTGTGGGGACTTGCTTTCATACAGCCACAAAAGTATTAGTGAGGTCGGGCACTGATGTTGGGCAATTAGGCATGGCTCACAGTCAGCGTTCAATTAATCCCAAAGGTGTTTGATAGGGTTGAGGTTAGGGCCAGTCAAGTTCTTCCATAGCGATCTCAATAAACCATTTCTGTATGGACTTCGCTTTGTGCACGGCTGAATTGTCATGCTGAAACAGGAAAGGGCCTTCCTCAAACTTCCAAAAAGTTGTAAGCACAGAATCATCTAGAATGTCATTGCATGCTGTAGCATTAAGATTTCCCTTCACTGGAACTAAAGGGCCTTTTGCCCGAACCATGAAAAACAGCCACAAACCATTATTTCTATTTCACCAAACGTTACAGTTGGCACTATGCATTGGTGCAGGTAGCTTTCTCATGGCATCCGCCAAACCCAGATTTGTCCGTCAGACCGCCAGATGGTGAAGTATGATTCATTACTCCAGAGACTGTATTTCCACTGCTGCAGAGTCCAATGGCGGAGAACTTTACACCACTCCAGCCGACACTTGGTATTGCGCATCTGATCTTAAGCTTGTGTGCGGCTTCTTGGCCATGGAAACCCATTTCATAAAGATCCTGACAAACAGTTCTTGTGTTGACATTGTTTCCAGAGGCAGTTTGGAACTCGGTAGTGAGTGTTGCAACCGAGGACAGAGTTTTTAGGTGCTTCTGTTCTGTGAGCTTGTGTGGCCTACCACTTTGCAGCTGAGCCGTTGTTGCTACTAGACGTTTCCACATCACAATAACAGCACTTACAGTTGACTCGGGCATCTCTAGCAGGGCAGAGATTTGACAAACTGACTTGTTGGAAAGGGAGCATCCTATGATGGTGCCACATTTCAAGTCACTGAGCTCTTTAGTAAGGCCATTCTACTGCCAGTGTTGGTCTATGGAAATTGTATAGCTGTGTATGTGATTTTTTACAGCTGTCAGCAACGGGTGTGACTGAAATAGCCGAATCCACTAATTTGTCCACATACTTTGTGTATAGTGTATCTTTGAAATGCTTATCTTACTCCAGAAATATATCATATTACAAAGGCAGAAGGTCCTTAAAGTGCAATTTATCTTTATCTATCGCTGATCTGGCTAAGAACCAAAGAACAAGAAATCCCCAGGAGTGAAGACTAGTGATGTGCAGTTCGCAAACAATTCTTACTTTTTGAATGACTCTTTTTACTGACAATAGTCACAATGAATTTTTTCCAAGTTACTCGTTCATTTTAGTCTGCTGGCTGCAATGAATTCTACAGCAGGATTAATACGTGCTCCTCCAGCTCAGCAGCTACAGAGATGTGCTCCAACCAGTAACTGTCTATCATGTACACGACAGGAAATAGACATGTTTAGAACTGATAATTGATCACATGGTGCAAGAACGAACGCTATTCATTTATTGAATGTTACTTGATGGACACAGCTTTTCATACAACCAAAACACACTCAGCCTGCCTCTGCTCAAAACTTGAACTCGAGAACTAATTGTTTGGGGGCTGCTGCAGGTCGCTAACAATATTGTGCGAATCTCTCTCGCGGCATCAAGCAGTTGCCTTACAGCTCAATCTGAATTCTCCCGCTGCTCTAACGTCCGTGGATGTAGCATAGCATTTGGGGCGGAGCACGGAGTTAGGGTAGCCAGGCAAGCCGAGCAGTGTCATTACGCCAAGAGTGGTTCACAATCTAGTCCGGTTGTGGCCGCAACTAGACCTCGTTTCAAAGGTATCAATAGACAGCACCAATAACAAGCCCCATATGGTGAACGAGAGACTTGTAGAATCATGATTCTTTCGAGTTTGTAGTTCATAATTCACCGGTAGGGGGTCCTACGTGCTCTGGAAATTACTTGAGTAAGAGTATAAGTACAGCCCACAGAGAATAACTAGAAAAGTACTAGTTTCTCCAAAAATTCAAAGGGTAGTAGTGGGCCAGATTTGAACCCATGCCTACTTTGACATATGTATGCCATGGTCACTGGCTGTACCTGCTGGACCACACAGGCACTGAGACAACCAAACATTTAGTCTCACTATTGGTTGCCTTCAACCTATAATAAAATAATTGATATAAAAAAATATTTTCCCAAAAGAAAAATACATCTACCCATACAAATATTGTCAATTTATTGTAATCCACATAAGAATTCACACGAGACACGCAGCCTATATAGGCTACTTGACTGATGCCCAGTGGACCTGCAGACTAATTTATTGTATAGCCCAGAAACACCGATTCCAGCTGCCCTCTGGCGCTGGTTAAAAATATGAATTATACGTTCAAATCCTCCTGCTGCAGGATTATTTTCCTCCTGCGACGAAATGGGTCATATTAAGATCTGACATCTGTAGGTGTTAGCTCTTGGGGCTAAGACAAGTCTCCAGGTCTCAAGCTAGGTTCCTGATCATACTGGTGAAGTCCACCACTGTTACACAATCAGCTTATGTTTTACAAACAGCAATATCCAACAAAAATGACCTGTGTTGTTTGTCACAATGCGTTTTCAGCTTGCGAGAAGCCCAATGTGGAGATTGTAGACCACCTCCTGAAGTATGGAGCCTCAGTACACAAGGCTTGTGTTCAGGGTGTGACACCTCTCCATGAAGCAGCCGGGCATGCTAACGTGGAAATTTGCCAGATGTTGTTGGAGGCCGGGGCCAAGCTTAATGCAGTCAATAATTACAGCATGGAACCTTTCTATATGGCAACACAGAATGGAGGAGTGGACGTGTTGCACTTCTTGATTAATAAAGGTGAGTCGTTTTCAAATTTTCACATGCCAGTTTCAAGATTTTTTTTAATTGATTGTTTTAAAGATGCAGTCTGGGATCGTAAGCACAACAAGTTCATAACATATTGAACCTGAACTCTACTTTAATGTCCAAACCCTTGTTGATGGGTTTCCTACATCTTGGAGAAAGTATTATGTTCTTTACAATGGCATGACTATAATTGAAAATAACCATTAAGCATGCAGACCATCTGTTGCTGGTGATGTTGCGGTGTTGCCAGTTTTCCTTCATTTCAATATTGTATAAATGTTGTGTATGCTCTTGTATATTGTAGGTGCTGATATAAACTGCCAGGCAAGGAAGGGTGAAACACCTCTGTATGAGGCAAGTAAGAATGGTTACAAGGAAGTTGTGGAACTGCTTCTATCTCATAAAGCAGATGCTAACCGAGCAACGAAGTCTGGCCTCCTGCCTCTTCATATTGCTGTCCAGAAAGGTCATTTTGAGTGAGTGCAATTAATTGATTGATTGGTTAATTTAAAGCATTGGTTTCTCTTCAAGCCAAACATTTCCCTTTCAATTTGATCCCTGTGCTTCCCTTCTGTAGCATTGTGTCCATGCTGATCCCTGCCACCAGCAAGGTCAAAGTTCAATGCAGTGGCATCAGTCCCCTCCACCTGGCTGCCGAGCACAACCGGGACTGGATCCTGGAGATCCTTATCGAGGCAGGCTATGACGTCAATTTCCAGCTCGCAGAAGACCGATCCGAAATGTATGAGGACCATCGCAGCACAGCACTCTACTTTGCAGTCTCCAACAGCAACCTAGAGGCGGCTGAAATGCTTCTGGATGCAGGGGCTAACCCCAACCTTGATATGTTAAACCCTCTTCTTGTCGCTGTGAGGCAGGGTTACATGGAAATGATCACCACTCTGGTGGAGCATGGAGCTAACATGAATGCGTCCATCCCCACACACCCCTGCTCCTTCCCGGCAGTGGTCATGCTCGGTATGAAGTATCTGCACATCCTGAACTATCTGAAGTATCTGATGTCCAATGGCTGTGATGCCCTTTCCTGTTTTGATTGCACATATGGCAGCAAGCCACACCCACCCCTGAAAATTTCAAGAAGGGTCAGCATCTTTGGCGAAACTTTGCGCTACGTTATTGATGAGGACGAAGATCGAAGCAACACCTGTGTCCAGGTAGGTTGGGTTTATGTGCAATGTAGATAGTTCCCAATTCCATTTCGGGTTGTTCTTTGAATCCAATTTAAACCATTAATTTTCAGTTCTGTGAGGCAATCTCCGATCCGACAATTAGCCACTGGGCAGGACCCATCATAGATGTGCTCCTGGATTACGTTGGCCATGTGAAACTCTGCTCCCGGCTGATTGAGAACCTGGATAGCTACAGTGACTGGACAGGGATTAAGTTGAAAGCAAGTAAGTGAGCTTTCACCATAGAGTTACACAATATACCGAAACTTCAGTTCTCAATATTAGAACATGAAAAATGGGTACTAGAATTTTTGTTACTTTTGTTACTACTGTCAAACGGTAGCATACAAGCCAATGTACCCGTTACAGCGCGAGCGCACCGTGCCTGCTCCACTTCGGCTGCACTAGGAGTCTGAGCAGCATCATGCTAGCTCCCCATTCATACTGAACACTTGAATGATGCAACATGGCATGTAGAAATATTTCAACGGTTCATTCCTGTTTGCAAAGCAATGTCCATACAGGCTAGAACACTTTACAATGCAAGAAGATACCGGTGGCTTTCAGCTTTGTAGACTAACTTTCCTTGCCAACTTAAAACAACATGAATTCAGTACCCCTAGTACTGATAATACACAAACCATAACTCAAAATGTGCTGATTTCAAAGCCGATTGCCACCAAAACATTATTAATTCACTTAATAGGTCTCTCGCTCACGTCTCTCCCAAAGATTATCTATTGCCTCAGTGAACTGACTCTGATGAGTCTGACTCCGAGCTGGGGTAGTTTGTTTCACGTCTTACTGGCCCTCGGCCTGTGCAGCAACATTTATGTGTGTTTACCCTCTACTACATCTCTGATGGTCATCTAGAAATTTGGTCTAGATCCTTGTTTGTCCCAAGGATGTCTTCCCCATGGGTGATTTTAGGATGCTGTCAGGACTTTCTGTCTTGGTCCCCGAGAGATTTTTGTCTAGTTCCAGGGTTGTTCCGAGGACATCACCTGATTGTCCCAAAGAAAAGTGCAGAGATGCATGAGAAAGCTCTCGTCATGAGCTGTTCGGCCATTACAGAAAACCACATACCAGATTTTTAAAACGTCTTAGGGATAACCCCCATTTTTTCAATTTTTGCCTAAAATGACACACCAAATCTAACTACCTGTAGCTCAGGCCCTAAAGCAAGGATTTGCATATTCTTGGTACTATTTGAAAGGAAACACTTTGCAGTTTGTGGAAATGTGAATTGAATGTAGGATAATATAACAGAATAGATCTGGTAGAAGATAATACAAAGAAAAAAACTAACGTTTCTTTTCTACCACCATCTTTGAAATGCAAGGTCCCAGTTCTAGCCATGGTTGTAATTCCAATGGTGTCCACAAGATGGAAGCAGTGTATGTGCAAAGTTTCAGACAGATAACTTGAAGTATGACCGTTCTCCATGACATTTAGTGTGAAGTCACCGAGGTACATTTGGGCAAATCGTGAAGGAGACTTATACTTGGACTTTGATTTAGCTTTTACAGTATTAGTAGCCATATTATAAGTTCAACATGTTCAAAACAACCAGTTTTCATAACTCTGAATATTCTAATCATTTTTGTCCAAAATGAAAAGGCATGCTGTCGTACAAGGTTAGTAGCTACATTTTACGACAGATACATGGTTTCCGTATACTCCCGTAAAGCCCAGCTCATTGGCTATCTAGCTAGCACCGATTGGTGCTTATTTGACAAAGTTAGAGTCGTTCTAGTGAAGACTGCCCACGTCATCGGCGTGCCATGAAGGCGTCGCTCTCTGACCAAATATGGTGTCCTATAGGATAGACTACACCCCTAATGATATAGTGAAGTCTGGTTATGTTCTAGGAGCTCTGAGGAATATATACGAACGCGATTTGACTGGTTGAAACAACGTGGGTGAGATTTTCACAGATTCCTTTCTTTGCAAATTGAACGAGTAGAAATACAAAATCGATCATGCATGATATATGGACCTTTTTAGGATATGAAAAAGGATTTTATCTAACAAAACGACACTTCATGTTATCTCTGGGACCCTTTGGATGATAAATCAGAGCAAAATTTCAGAATGTAAGTATACATTTCACCTTCAGAGGTGAATTTATCAAACCTATCACGGTGAAAAAAGTGTTTTGTTGTTAGGAGCTATCCTCAAGCAATAGCATGGCATTTTTTCATAGTAATAGCTACTGTAAATTGGACAGTCCAGTTATATTAATAAGAGTTTAGCTTTCAGCCGATATTTTTTTTTTTTTTTTTTTTTTCACCTTTATTTAACCAGGTAGGCTAGTGGAGAACAAGTTCTCATTTGCAACTGCGACCTGGCCAAGATAAAGCATAGCAGTGTGAACAGACAACACAGAGTTACACATGGAGTAAACAATAAACAAGTCAATAACACAGTGGAAAAAAAGAGTCTATATACATTGTGTGCAAAAGGCATGAGGAGGTAGGCAAATAATTACAATTTTGCAGATTAACACTGGAGTGATAAATGATCAGATGGTCATGTACAGGTAGAGATATTGGTGTGCAAAAGAGCAGAAAAGTAAATAAATAAAAACAGTATGGGGATGAGGTAGGTAAAATTGGGTGGGCTATTTACCGATAAGACTATGTACAGCTGCAGCGATCGGTTAGCTGCTCAGATAGCAGATGTTTGAAGTTGGTGAGGGAGATAAAAGTCTCCAACTTCAGCAATTTTTGCAATTCGTTCCAGTCACAGGCAGCAGAGAACTGGAACAAAAGGCGGCCAAATGAGGTGTTGGCTTTAGGGATGATCAGTGAGATACACCTGCTGGAGCGCGTGCTACGATTGGGTGTTGCCATCGTGACCAGTGAACTGAGATAAGGCGGAGCTTTACCTATCATGGACTTGTAGATGACCGGGAACCAGTGGGTCTGCCGACGAATATGTAGCGAGGGCCAGCCGACTAGGACATACAAGTCGCAGTGGTGGGTGGTATAAGGTGCTTTAGTGACAAAACGGATGGCACTGTGATAAACTGCATCCAGTTTGCTGAGTAGAGTGTTGGAACCTATTTTGTAGATGATGTCGCCGAAGTCGAGGATCGGTAGGATAGTCAGTTTTACTAGGGTAAGTTTGGCGGCATGAGTGAAGGAGGCTTTGTTGCGGAATAGAAAGCCGACTCTAGATTTGATTTTCGATTGGAGATGTTTGATATGAGTCTGGAAGGAGAGTTTGCAGTCTTGCCAGACACCTAGGTACTTATAGATGTCCACATATTCAAGGTCGGAACTAGTCAGGCGTGCGGGTGCACGCAGCGAACGGTTGAAAAGCATGCATTTGGTTTTTACTAGCGTTTAAGAGCAGTTGGAGGCCACGGAAGGAGTGTTGTATGGCAGGAGGTTAGATAGCACAGTGTCCAAGGACGGGCCGGAAGTAGAATGGTGTCGTCTGCGTAGAGGTGGATCAGGGAATCGCCTGCAGCAAGAGCAACATCATTGATATATACAGATAAAAGAGTCGGCCCGAGAATTGAACCCTGTGGCACCCCCATAGAGACTGCCAGAGGACCGGACAGCATGCCCTCCGATTTGACACACTGCACTCTGTCTGCAAAGTAGTTGGTGAACCAGGCAAGGCAGTCATCAGAAAAACCAAGGCTACTGAGTCTGCCGATAAGAATATGGTGATTGACAGAGTCGAAAGCCTTGGCAAGTTCGATGAAGACGGCTGCACAGTACTGTCTTTTATCGTTGGCCGTTATGATATCGTTTAGTACCTTGAGCGTGGCTGAGACGCACCCGTGACCGGCTCGGAAACCAGATTGCACAGCGGAGAAGGTACGGTGTGATTTGAGATGGTCAGTGACCTGTTTGTTGACTTGGCTTTCGAAGACCTTAGATAGGCAGGGCAGGATGGATATAGGTCTGTAAGACACAACTTTTGTTGTTTCTCCCTAATCTGCGATCTTGACACAAAGCGCTGCATGATTTACAACTGCCCCGTTGACGGGACGCCGATCCCTATTATCAGGGTCATTAGCAATAGGAAAAAAATCTAATTTCTTGCCCCGGCCTTGCTCAACATCTGGGCGTCAGATAAGAACGAGACTACCGCGTCCATAAAGTGACCATTAGACTTGCCAACTTTCAGACTGAATACGCTTGTAGATGCAACAGTTTTGATAAAATGTATAATGTATTATCGCTCTCATGTGCTCAATAAAAACCAATGGTGTGGTACCTTTGTGCTGCATTTTGAACAATGCTAACATACTTTTAACAGAGTTCTGTCTAAAACCGGGCCCAGCAACTTGGTTGCTCAACAACACAACTGGCAGCCTGTAACATAAGAAGTGGTTGAGAACAATCCTAGGCTATTGGTATTCAAGCTGAGGTTAATCAACAAATGCGTACAGATAATTGGTCCGACGTAAAAAAAATGTGTTGGTTGTTATTCGTTATTCTTTTCATTATAAACCAACTTTGAAATACGTATTTTTCAGTCATTGAGTCTATGGCCAAATTTCAACTGCGCACACATTCTCAATGAAGAAAGCATTATATCAGAATGATATGCTTTTAAGCCTCTTAATATAGGAAAGAGGAGCAGGATTGTAGTGCTGCCAGAGCGTGGGGGAGCAGTGTACCCTCACTTTTTTCAATTTGAGATTACACAGAGCTGGTAAAACTATTTCTGGAACATTTATTCTGATAAATCCTAAATACATTCTATTTAATTACCACAATTTCCATGAAAATCGATAAATATCCAATGTAATGTAAAGCACCCTAGATAAATGGTGGTTTCTTCCCTGTCTTCTCTCTGGTGGTGTCGAGAATGATGAACTATAGGTGTGTACTATAGGTGTGTAGGCTTGACCACTTTGGCCAATCAGAACATTGAAAAATGATAACCAGCAGTTCCTATCCAGCCTGGGTGCCAGGTAACCTTGTGGTTAAGAGCATTGAACTGGTTGAACTTGAATCCCCCGAGCTGACTAGATGAAAAAAATCTTTGAGCAAGGCACTTAGCCCTAATTTCTCCCGCAAGTCGCTCTGGATAAGCACGTCTGCTAAATGACTACAATGTAAATATAAAAACATAAGAAGCCGCCTGTTCAAAACCACAAGCATTTAAAGGTGCAACTGACGAGCAGTCCAAGCCCACATACACCTGACAAATCAGGCAAACATCCTGCAGAGAGAGCTGGCCAGAGCCTCTCAATTTGGGATTTGGGGGAAGACGACATTCACATCCTGTGCCAATGCTTCTCCCTCCTGTGTGCCTCCACCATCAATGGCTTTAGGGACTTTGTTCACAGTAGGGGAGAACATGTGCATGTGAGGTAATTCCACTGCTTAACTGTACAAGTGGAGGCTGGTGGGAGGAGCCATAGGATTATTATTATTTGACCCTGCTGGTCATCTATGAACATTTGAACATCTTGGCCATAATCTCAAACCCGGCACAGCCAGAAGAGGACTGGCCACCCCTCATAGCCTGGTTCCTCGCTAGGTTTCTTCCTTGGTTTTGGCCTTTCTAGGGAGTTTTTCCTAGCTCCTGTGCTTCTACACCTGCATTGCTGGCTGTTTGGAGTTTTAGGCTGGGTTTCTGTACTGCGCTTTGTGACATCCGCTGATGTAAGAAGGGCTTTATAAATACATTTGATTGATATGAGGATGGGCTCATTGTAATGACTGAAATGGAATGCTATCAAACATATGGAAACCACATTTCTGACTTCCTTCCATTGATTACCTTCCAGCCATTACAATGAGCCCATCCTACTATAGCTCCTCCCACCAGCCTCCTCTGAATTGTACATACCCTGCAGCTTGGCAGAGTAAGAGGGGGTTTAGCCAAATGAAACTTATCATCAGACCAATGAGATCTAGGATACAAATTCACTGTGTGTCTCCTTGATGTTCATAAAACTCAATGGACCCCGTCTTGCGCAGAAGAGTCCAGAATGATATGTGACCACTTGGTTACAGCGACACTTTTTTGCTGAGGTCACCCAAACCAGAGAGGCCACTGCAAAGGCCAAAAGCCTGACCCTCTCTGGAAGATGCTGGAGCCCTGCTTGGGATATTTAACCTATATTGGCTATTGGTTGAGACACAAGGCCCATTCTAGCTTGGTATGTCAGGGTGGGCAAGTGGAAATGTGAATTGGGGCAAGTTGGAGGTAACAATGCATTACGATTCTAGTTTACTAAGATGCATGAATACACCACACCAAAAGATGGATTTTACTGCTGCTTTAAAACAAATTTCCTGCAATTCTACATAGTAATGATTTATGTTCACTTCTCGGTCAATTGATTTGATAGAATGTATTTGCATAGATGAAAAATGCTACGAATAGATTGTTCACCTGTGTTTTCTCTTCTTCTGTAATAGAGTATGTTGTAATCATGTGTTCAAGCTATCAAATCAGAGTTTATTTATGATACAACGCAAGTGTAAGCTACACAATACAATGAAATGCCTAATCGCAACTAAAGTGCTTATGTATTTGTATTTACATTAGGCTATACCCTACAAATTGCTATACCAAGTAGTCATAGGCCTATAAGACTATATTGCAAATTCTTGTTGTTTGTTCCTGAACTGGCTGAATGGCAGAGCTATCCTTCAGACTTCCTTCAGCACCACATCCGTTGCACAATCCTGGGGCTGTCCTATCAGCACCACAAAGGGACTCAATCGCTTAAAATAACAGTCATCAAGATCTGTTGCCTACGCTTAATAGTCCTACTCAAAAGTTCTAATTATTATTACAAATAGAAGATGAACACTTCTCGCCATGGAAAGGGAAAGGGGAGGGAAAGGGGAGGGAAAGGGGATACCTAGTCAGTTGCACAACTGAATGCATTCAATCGAAATGGGTCTTCTGCACTTAACCCAACCCTGTTTAGTAAAGTTAGATCAAAGCTGAATCGATGTCTCGGAAGTTCACGTAATAATTCATCTGCATTTTACATATAATAACACAGCATAGTTAGGCCTGCAGTGCCTTCAGAAAGCATTCATACGCCTTGACTTATTCCACATTTTGTTGTTACAGCCTGAATTCAAAAGTGATTAAATGTATGTTTTTTTCTCACCCATCTACACACAATACCCCATATTGCATTCAGGGCAAAGAGTTACATTTTTGTCTCATCAAACAACATAATCTTTTGCCTAATGCTCTCAGAGTCTTTCACATGCCTTTTTGCAAACTCCAGGCATGCTGCCATGTGCCTTATTCTTCAGTAGTGGCTTCCACCACTCTCCCATAAAGCCAAGATTTGTATTCAGTGCTGTCGAGACTGTGTCCGTCTGGCAGGTTCTCCCATCTCAGCCAAGGAACTCTGTAGTTCTGTCAGGGTGGTCATTGAGTTCTTGGTCACCTCCCTGACCAAGGTCCCTCTTGCCCATTTGCTCAGTTTGGTCGGACAGACCACTGTGCTCTTGGATATTTTCAAAACTCTAGAAATGGTTTTATACCCTTCCCCAGATATATCCTTCATCACAATTCTCTCTTGGAGATCTTCGGACAGTTCCTTGGTCTTTTGCTCTGACATGCACTGTCTAAATTTTGTTTTGACATTCTTCTTCTTCTTCTTTTGTGGGTTTTATGGCGGACTACAGCCCAGAAAGGTGTATGGCCGCCACCAACTGGACGGGTTGAAAAAACAAGGTAAAAATAAAATCCGTACATGATAGGGAAAACTAAATGATTCCACCCAAATAAATTTGTAAGTTGACAAAAACAAAACTCCCACTTCTTCATTTCTTAAAATCTCCAGATCTCCCTTCTATAAAGGCCACAAAGTCCACCTTCTTAACCTTTAAAATACCTGGGTCCTGATGGTGAAAGGCAACCCCTGCAGCCTGCAGTGAAGGCCTATCCACCACAATGGACTCTTCGGAGCACAATTCAAAGCCTCAACCATTTAAACAGCCGCTGTATATGAAATGTTCTGGAAAGCCCTGAATTTGGCCACCTCATTATCTTTTACCGTTGTCGGGCATTCCAAAGAGGTGGCTTCATGGTTCTCACTACAATTGCGACATGTCACATTTTCATCACTTTAAAAACACATGACATTATCTTTTCCACAACGTGGACCTCTCGGCTTCTCCCTTCTGCAAACACTTGAAACATGTCCAAAAGCTTTACAGTGACCACACTGCCTTGGTCTTGGGATAAATACTCTGTAGTTTATACACAACGTGGATGACGTGGATTGAGACGCATCCAATGCAAAAAAATAATCTATCTTCAACTGACAGATTTTTATGGCGATTTTTTTATCATGATGATTTGATCTACACGGGGATGCGGACATGCGCTCTAGGGGGTTGTTAAGCATCCTAAATAATGACATAGATTCAGGCCATAAGGGAAGCATGATGTAAGATGCAAACCTGGTATTTCAACTGATTATAGGTTACTAAAGCCAACAACATACTACTGTGCCACAGAGCTTTGATAAAAACAGTGGAGGAAAAAAGACATATCTGATAATCGCACTCTGCAATTTATTGCTGTCCAGCAGATGTCACTAACTTGCATTGTGAACAGATAATGAAGCTGAGTAATTAACCATTTTTCAGCACAAGCACAACTTGGCCTTCAGAAAGCCTTGGTTTATGATCACCAGTGAAGAGGAGCCAACTGAAGATTGCAAAAGACTATGTATTATTGCTCCCATCTGTTACATGCACTTATGTTAGCTTCTTCAAAAGCTTTAAAACTGGCAGCAATTGTGTCGAGGCCCAGATCTGGGGAAGGGTAGCAAAGCATTTATGCAGCTTTGAAGGTCCCCAAGAACACTGTGGCCATTCATCCTAGAGATGGCCACCCTGCCAAACTGAGCAATTGGAGGAGAAGAGCCTTGGTCAGGGAGGTGACCAAGAACCCGATGGTCACTCTGACAGAGCTCTAGAGTTCCTCTGTGGAGATGGGAGAACCTTCCAGAAGGACAACCATCGCTGCAGCACTCCACCAATCAGGTCTTTATTGTAGAGTGGCCAGACGGAAGCCACTCAGTAAAAAGCACATGACCACCCACTTGGAGTTTGCCAAAAGGCATCTAAAGACTCCCAGACCATGAGAAACAAGATTCTCTGGTCTGTTGAAACCAATATTGAACTCTTTGGCTTGAAAGGCAAGCATCACGTCTGGAGGAAACCTGGCACCATCCTTACGTGAAGAATGTTGGTGGAAGCATCATGCTGTGGGGATGTTTTTCAGCGGCAGTGACTGGGAGACTAGTCAATATCGAGGCAAAGATGAACAGAGCAAAGTACAGAGAACTCCTTGATGAAAACCTGTTCCAGAGCGCTCAGGACCATAGACTGGGGACGGAGGTTCACCTTCCAACAATACAACTACCATAAGCACACAGCCAAGGCAGCAGTGGCTTTCGGACAAGTCTCTGAATGTCCTTGAGTGGCCCAGCCAGAGCCCAGACTTAAACAGATCGAACTTCTCTGGAGAGACCTGAAAATAACTGTCCAGCAACTCTCCCCATCCTACCTCACAGAGCTTGAGATGATCTTTAGAGAAGAATGGCAGAAATTTCTCAAATACAGATGTGCCAAGCTTGTAACGTCAATCCCAAGAAGACTCAATGCCGTAATCGCTGCCAAGGGTGCTTCAACAAAGTACAGAGTAAAGGGTCTGAATACATATGTAAATGTAAAACTGAGGGGGAAAAGGGGGTAAAATTATTTAATTAATTTTAGATTAAAGCTGTAACGTACTTGAACTAAATGTGGAAAAAGTCAAGCAAGTGGTCTGAATACTTTCAGATGGCACTATAAATAAATGTTTTATATATAGAGACCCGTTCCAAATGGACCAAAGGACAACTAGACTCGTTCCATATAGACCTGGTCCGATCCAAACCTGGTCTGATCCGATCCGAGTGAGGGAAGCAGGAGGCCATACTGTGTATGTAGGCTACTGTGAGTGTGAGCAACTGACACGGGGTGCAGGGAGGAGGGAGAGAAAAAGACAGCAACCAAACAAGCCAACTCACACTATAGTACACTAATAGTTGCAGTAGTTAGGTTATTTCACATCCAATATGATTACGTAAGAGCTGTCTTGACTGCGTGAAACCGGAAAAAGCTAGTTAAGCTAGCTAGCTAGCTAGGCTAATTGAGGCTGCATGCACTTTCTCGTCCTACACAGTTACAAACAACAACAACTCCATTCAAAATATTAAGTTAGCAGCCTACCTGTAACTTTCAATTCCATCACTTTAATTCCATCTTCCATTGATTAGATATCTCCTAACTTTTGCTACATAGAGGCTCTATGTCTGTAGCCTATTTCCGCTTTGATGACTTACGCTTGGCCAAAACAAGCTACACGTGCCACTCTAGTGAAAAGCAAGAGCAGCAGCATAAATGACGATGATCCTAATGCTTTGTACAGTCAGTGTACATAGAACTACATTTACATTACAATTTATCCATTCTTTCAGTTTTCTGAATCAGTTTTTATTGAGAGTTACCTGGGGTGGCAGAGAGTTCCATTTAGTCATGAATTTATTTAATACTGTGTGTTTCCCAGCCTCTGTTCTGGACCTGGGGACTGTGAAGAGACCACTGGTTGCATGTCTTTGTTGTACCGATGAGTGTCTGAACTGTGTGTCAACTGCTTGAACAGACAGTTAGGTACCTTCCACACATCAATACCTCGCACAAAGACCAATAATGATGCAGTCAATTTCTCCTCCACTTTGAGCCCAGAGAGATTGACATGCAGGTCATTTACATTCGCACTCCATGTACATCTAAGAGCAACATGTGCTGCTTTGTTTTGGAGCAACTGTAATTTGCTTATGTCCTTCTTTGCCGCACCTGACCACACAGCTGGATAGAGGTCTAGGATTCAAGATAGCACTGACCATCTGTAACTGCTTAGTGGGATCTCATTGCTTGCTTGTGCTACCTGTGCTCAGCGAAAAGAATATGACAGACTTCTGACTTGGTTAGGTATAAATGAGACCGTTCATAAACATCAACTGTTTTAGACAAAACAAATGTAACCAAGCAAGACAAATTAGCGTTCAATCAATACTGATTACGTGGTTACCACAGGGTTAGCAGCGTAATGGTTATCGTTACCACCCGGAGACCAGAAGATTGGGGATTTAAATAGCTGAACACAGTAAAGTCTATTATCCCACCGAATAGTATGAATTAGGCTGCTTGAGAAGTTTAAATCCTAAGCAACCTGCCTACACATAGTTTGAAGTACAATAGACCAGCATAGCTACAGTTGTACGCCAAAGCTTTGTGCTAGAAAACCTTGGTAGAGCATGGGTGGAGTAGGCATTGCGGTGTCCATGTGAACTTCCTTTATTTTTCAGGCTTCAGACCAATGCCTACTTCTCACTTAAAACACTGTTTTCTTGTTTTTAATCATAGGTCATGAATGTGTAGGGGACTTCTGACCGCATATACTACAGACTTTGTGGTGCAGCAAAAATATAACTGTATCCCAGTAAAGAGATTGTGTGTTCAAATCCCAGGTGGGGTGATATTGAAAAGTCAGTACAAAGAGATCATGTAAAATGTGAACATATTTTGATTGCTTAATTATTTGTTTTACTATTTTAGCTGAACAGCATACCACTTACCTTAAAACCCCATACAATTTCATTACTTTACTTGTAATGGATTGGGACACCTGGAACCATCACATGATATCCTGACAACTGGGAAAACAAATGTCTTGAGAACATCTGACAAATGTCCAAACATGGTCCTCAATGAAATCCTGGTAACTTACAAGGAACTAGACAAGGGTCCCCCAGAGAACATTCCCTTTGGACTATCATGCAACATCCTAATAACTAGTCAAATGTAAATCCTGAAAAGGTCCTGAAATGGTCCTTAGTGATGTCCTGGTAACTTTCAGGGAACAACACAAAGGTCCCCAGAGAAGGTTGCCTTGGAACCATCATGCAACATCCCCTTGACCATCATGAGACGTCCCCTTGTGGTCATTGAATGGCCCATGGATAACGTCCTATCAGAACCAAGTAGGAACCTTTTCGAAACGTTCCCTACCGGGAACTGCGACCAAACCGGAACTTGTGCTGAACATGTTCTTAGTGTCCCAAAGTTAATGTCATGTTTTAATATTCCTAGAATGTTCTCAGAACGTCAGTGGGATAACATCTTGCCAAAACTCTTAAAGGGACCTATTGAGAACATAGCCAAATGTCCTTAGTTGGTCCCCTGTTTGCTGGGATACTACAGTACTATAGTTTTTTTCATGTTGGTTAATAAGTAACTTTGCACTTTCAGTGCCACCACATTCACTGATGCAGTTGTGCAGACTGAAGATCCATCAGCAGGTTGGAATCCCCAGACTGAGGCACATCGACACGCTGCCGCTCCCACCAAGACTAATCAAGTTCCTCAACTATGAAAAGGTAAATTTCCAGGATGCCTAGGAATTTATTTTTGGTTTGTTGACTCAAAGTCCACAGATTCCGTGACTTGTTTTCAATAAATGTGATTGTTTTGCATATTGTAAGCCAGTTGAGATGAAGGGGGAATGTTTCTTTGCACAGTTGTGTACTGCATAATAGGCTTGATTTGATATTACAATGGCAAGAGTAACGTTGGAATTAATCTATTGTAAATTATGGGTAAATGTAACTATTTACTTACTTATTCCTATTCGATTATCAACAAAATAGGCAAATAAATAATGCATGGCTGGCTACTGCTAGCCTGAAGAAAAATTGTGTGACTTGCTTCAGCTGGTCAAAAGTATTGTTATAGTAGTCAAAGAAGAAACTCTGAGACTGTCCATCTAAACAGTGAGACAGGATTATTGCTTTAGCAAATGTTTGTTACAGACATAACAATGTTGAATTAATGTATATGTAAGATTTGTTTTGTCACTTTACATTAAGTTAAATTTTAATCCAAGATCTAATTGGAGAGGTAAGTTTACTCAAGTAAACAGCAACTGACAAATTAGTTGTTTTTTATTTTTGTTTTGTTGACTCTTAAGTCCACAGATTCCGTGACTTGTTTTCAATAAATGTGATTGTTTTTTATATTGTAAGCCAGTTGAGATGAAGGGGGAATGTTTCTTTGCACCATTGTGTACTGCATAATAGGCTTGATTTGATATTACAATGGCAGGAGTAACATTGGAATGAATCTATTGTAAATTATGGGTAAATGTATGTACTTGTAGGTATTTGGGTTTGGTTAGCGATAGCAACTCTGACTCTTATTGATTACTAAGTTAATTGTTTACCCTGCACAGTGAGATTTGATTTGATTAAAGTACAGTGAAGTTGCCTGTATCAGAAAATAAACCACAGCCTGGAATCCTTCTCAGGCAATCAGATTGTTTGGCCAGAACTATCCATTATATAATTGAATATAGTGATGTCAGTACTGCATTGTGTACAAAGGTCTGTTGCCACAGGTGGGTGGAATTATTTCAGTGTTTAATGTAAAACAAAAGTTCATTTTTCTATGAATATTGCAGATTTATTGACAGACTCATGTAATGCTAATGATATCATCAGTACTTGCTTGAAGTAGAGCCACACAATGTCAAACACTGTATAAATAAAGTCTTAAAGGAAAATGATATTCATTAGTCCATTGTTGATACAGTCCCAAAGTGTTTTGCATGTGAGCAGTCAAGTTGTTAAGATATTGGACTTCCAAGAAGCAATATTGCACCGGCCACATCATTATGTTGATGGAGAAAGGTCAGATGACATAAAAATGTAGCTCTTTGACCACGCACAACAGTGGAAGTTTGGCATAGAAAAAAGGATACATAAAAATATGGTGATGGATCTTTGATATGAACGGTTAGATGTGTTCACATTCGAGAAGTCAAAGAAATGACCCTGATAGCTGAAAGTGCACTATTTACTTACTTAGTCCCATTCAATTATCAAAGAAGTACATATAATGCATGGCTGGCTACTGCTGCCTGCATTTGAGCCTATTCCAGACACAGATTTAGGTAATTCACTTGCCCCATATATTTGTCATTCAATTTTTTACTGATCTGTCGCTTTGTAAAAATGTGCATGGGTTTAGCTCAGATCATAATGACAAAGACGTTGGGGGAAATGAGAGGGAGGGGGAGTGATGCTTGCTCAAATCCAATAGTGACAGGAAGCGTAACATGCACCACACACATTTCTTTACAGACAGCCAAACTAGCCAATTTAGTTATTTAGATTGCACAGTGCAGCACAGATTTAGTGACAGAGAGATGTGTCATGGCAGCTGAAAATGGCTTCATCCTGATCAAGTATAATTACAAAAATGTGTCGTACCGTAAACATATTCGAAAAATGTTCCATTTCCGTTACCATGCTCGTTTTGTCTGAGTACTCAGCACACCCCTACTAGAAAGGGGAATTTTGACCACGCACAACGGGGGAAGTTTGGCATAGAAATAAGGATGCATAAGCATACAAATATGATGGTGGATCTTTGATATTAACGGTTTGAATGTGTTTGCATTCGAGAAGTCAAAGAAATTATCCCCACAGCTGAAAGTGCACTATTTACTTACAAATTCCTATTCGATTATCAACAAAATAGGCAAACAAATAATGCATGACTGGCTACTGCTAGCCTGAAGGAAAATTGTGTGACTTGCTTCAGCTGGTCAAAAGTAGTCAAAGAAGAAACTCTGAGACTGTCCATCTAAACAGTGTGACAGGAGTATTGCTTTAGCAAATGTTGGTTACAGATATAACAATGTTGAATTAATGTTTATGTAAGATTTGCTTTGACACTTAAGGTGTTAGGGGTCAGTATTTTCAGTTTTGGAAAAAAACGTTCCCGTTTTAAACGGGATATTTTGTCAGGAAAAGATGCTAGAATATGCATATAATTGACAGCTTTGGATAGAAAACACTCTAACATTTCCAAAACTGTAAAGATATTGTCTGTGAGTATAACAGAACTGATGATGCAGGCGAAAGCCTGAGAAAAATCCAATCCGGAAGTGCCCCAGGTTTTGAAAACGCTGCGTTCCAATGACTCCCTATTCAGCTGTGAATGTACCATCAACGAGCTTACGCTTTCTACGTATTCCCTACGGTGTCTACAGCATTGTGACATAGTTTTACGCATTTCTGTTGAAGAATAGCCGTAGGTGGCCACATTGCACAAGTGGTCACATGGTGGCTCCGAGAGAGATTCTCGAGTAAAATACAGAGGTAGCCATTATTCCAATCGGTCCTAGTGGAAAATGAATTGTCCCGACGGATATATTATCGAATAGATAATAGAAAAACACCTTGAGGATGGATTCTAAACAACGTATGCCATGTTTCTGTCGATATCATGGAGCTAATTTGGAATATTTTTCGGCGTTGTGGTGACGGCAATTTCTGGGCGATTTCTCAGCCAAACGTGAAGAATAAACAGAGCTATTTCGCCTACAAAAATAATCTTTTGGGAAAAAATAAACTTTGGCTGTCTACCTTGGAGTCTCGTGAGTTCATCAAAGGTAAACGATATAATTTGATTGCTTTTCTGATTTCCGTGACAAGGTTGCCTGCTGCTAGCAAGGCATAATGCTATGCTAGGCTATGATAAACTTACACAAATGCTTGTCTAGCGTTGGCTGTAAAGCATATTTAGAAAATCTGAGACAACAGGGTGATTGACAAAAGGCTAAGCTGTGTTCCAATATATTTCACTTGTGATTTTCATGAATAGGAAGATTTTCTAGGAAGATTTATGTCCGTTGCGTTATGCTAATCAGTGTCAGATGATGACAGCGGTCCCGTTCACGGGATGGGGTGTCACTACAGGTTAACATTAAGTTAACTTTTAATCCAAGATCTAATTGGAGAGGTAAATTTACTCAAGTAAACAGCAACTGACAAGTTAGTTGTTTTCTATTTTGATGTAATTTACAAAATAATGTTCAAAATAGGCATGCACATTTTCACACTTATATTTCCACTTTAATACAGTAGGTAAAACTAGAAATTGTGAACAGCCTTTGTTCTTCATTACAATAATTTCTTAGGCGAGAACTGAACTAACCCCTAACCTTAGTATAGAGGTCAGTATTGACTTAACCCCTAAGCTCTACACTCAACGTGGTATTAAAAGACTGATGACACAACTGTAACTGTAGTGGCTGGTATTCTGGAAGCTTGCCCTCATACGAAAATAAATGCAAAGTGCCCTCTGATCAAAATGAAACAAACACATGACGCAGCTTGACCTGCCAGCAAAATGGGAAGAAGTCAACCTTGTCGATAAACTTGACCCTTTTTCCATGGGTTTGTTTGTCTAAAAATAAGAAACAGGCATCCGCAATAAACACCTCTTTCCATTACATTGATTGTAACACAACACAATACCAGACCTCTCAACACAAGGAACAAGGCAGACCAACTCGCCACAACCAAACCTGACACAGACACAACAAGAGTCTGACCTAAGCACAGGAGGATTACAAGCCTGAACACTGTACTTGGGACAGCTCCCAGTTTCCATTGAACACAGTCAGTCATTGTAATATACATACATATTGTATGATTAGCACATTTTCTGATTAGTAAGATACTCACCATGTTTTGCGATTCCTCGCTGTTACTCCCAGGAGTTCCAGCTATTTGTTTTGTTGTTCAGTGCTTTCTAGGCCAGCTGCCTCTCAGGAGTATTCTGAGTTATGAAGGTGGGAGAGGAAAAGTTGGCCCACTACCCTATGGATATCATGTGAAGCTCCCAGAAATATTCCAAATGGTTGGATCAGAAGCCCTGTCTCAGAAACATCTACTGACAGAGGAGTGGAGAAGTCTTTGTGGGGGAGTTTAACCGGAGAGCGAAACTTTTGACACTCTTTTTGCCTTTGTAAAAGTGTAAGAGTTTGTGAGAAAGGTAAGACATATTTTTTATTTACATTGTTATTTGGCAACTTTGGTGGACTTTTGTTGTTGTGTAAAAAAATCCGACATGGACCTTTCTGTTCCTTTTTAAACCTCTGAGATAGATTTGTTTTTATATTTAGCTCAACATTAAATTACTCCACCAATTACTGCGGATAGAGCAGCTTGCTATGGATCAGGCAAGCTATTTAAAGGCATTGGACAGATGAGTGTAGGGTGCTAGATGCAACTGAAAGAGAGTGAGAGAGGGTGGAGGAGGCTTGGTTTGAAGTGGTGGGCATCTTATTGTTATGACATGTATCATCTGAATTATGCTCACAGAATTATATCTACTGAGGAGCGGCTTATATGTAGGAACTTTTAATGTCTTAGACCATCAGAAAGTTGGCTTAACGTTGGAACAGCTAGCTAGTGTGCAGTGCAGCACAAGAATTAAAATAAACTTACTTTTTTCTAGTTAATAAATTGTGATAATGTGACAACTATAGTATCCTTAAGGAGTATTTAAAAGTTGAATCCATTATTTTCGAATGAAAAATCTCCCTAATTTCTGAATTACGTATAACGTCAGTAGGTCACTAAACTAGTCTTCCGAGGGGGGGCAGATTGCCTTACACGGGCAAAGATTTTCAGGTGGCAGGCAATCAGACACTGGAATAAGTTTCTGAATGACAGAGTGAGGGCTTTGCATATGCGATCTGTCGTGTTATTTTGTTGGACAGGAAAGAAATGCCTGTAATGTAAAATGACGATTATTTTCGGGAACAGTTTCGATCACTTTCGTTTGTGGTTCTGATTCTACTCCACACACACACAAAAAAAGGGATTTCGGTTCTGTTCCCTGAAACAGTTCCAACCCTTGATTATTTCCAAATCACTTTAATGATTTTAATGTGAAATGTGAAGACTATTTGAAAGGGGAGCATATCATAATATCATTATCCAATCTTAACATAATCCCAGACTCACCCAACCTAAACAAACTCATTCAATAAACGTATTTCCTTCAAGTCATCCATGTGCATGGTATCTTAGGAGGGAGTTCACCTTAATTGACAAGCCCACTTGCACATATGTTCCTTTACTTTACTCAAAACCATTCGAGAATTGGATGACAGTGGGACTGCTTCATAAATGCCACATTGTAGGTTCAATTGAATCAATCCCATAGTCTTTGGCTACAGTACGTCCCAATTATCTCTCCTTTCTCCCAAAGTGTGCACTTGTTCACTTCCTTTCAACTATTTTAAAAGGAAAAACTCCCTCGACCATGCCTTCATCAATCCAATGCTTTTAGATTTTTGGAAAGTAGTGAAAAGGTCAAAACTCCTTTAGCAGGAATGGGTATTTGGAACCACCCTATGTAATATATGTCCTACACTGGACTTAGGGGATGATGTAGTGTGTTCCAGTCCAAATTAAAGGGAAATCTCACCCCAATTACATTTGATTTTCCTACACTGTAAGCAGTATGGACACGGTTAATACAGTGATACTTTGTAACTTTTTTTAAAGACATGGGCAATGTCTACACGTTATACGTTTTTTGCATTTCTGGAACAAGACCAATGCGAGTCAATATCCCCGATAATAACATGTTCGCACGTCAAGTCCAAATCATCTTAAAGTAAATTAATTTAGCTGAACAATCAAGACCAATATGTCATTTGGTCATTTGGGTGAACTATCTCTTTAATCATGGTCTCTAGACAGAAGACGTTACAGCACCGCCCAGATCAGGCTTGGCCACCCCTGGTGTATATTGATTAGGAATGGGTCTCTCAAGATCCAACATGGTGGACATAATGCATCATACATAAGTGATACAGTTTACAATTGGCTCATTCATCCCCTTCCTCTCCTCTGTAACTATTCCCCAGGTCGTTGCTGCAAATGAGAACGTGTTCTCAGTCAACTTACCTGGTAAAATAACGGATAAATAAAAAAATACAAAATACACTGTATCCTCTCTTTTTCTCTCCAGATCCAACATGGCAGTTGCCAGCGTATCTAACCCTGGTTCCACGCCGGGCCACAAACTGGGGTTTGATGACTACAGTCTCTACAACAACCTGTCAGATGACGAGCTGATTCTGCTGGCTATCGAACGCAGCCTCAGTGATGCCCACAATGCCACTTCACCCGGTGAAGCCAGCAACACCCCAACAGCTCTAGGCAGAAGAACAGTCCAGTATAGGTCAAATCCATCCCCAACCAGGCCAAACCCACCGAGGCAGGAACCAAGACATAGGCCGCCTACTGCCAACCACCCTGACGCGTATGTGCCAGCTGAAAAGAGCCTTCATTCTTTTTCATTATCCACTTTTGGTTTTGGGCCACCATTTATATTAAGTTGTAGGCCATGGGTAGTGACATACAACTCCAATTTCATGGCATAATGATATGCTGCACTATAACTGTCCATATTACATAACATATCTGTAGTTACAGTGTACAGCAGTAATTATCTGGTCATTACAAAGTAGTTCCAAATCAAATCAAATTGTATTTGGTCACATTCACATTGTTAGCAGATGTTATTGCGAGTGTAGCGAAGTTCTTGTTACTTATCAAGTCACTACATGGCACAAGGACAACGTAATAAAAAATGTTGCCAGTCAAGACATGGTCAAGGAAAGTGTTCTCTGATTATTATGTTGCTCTAGTCAGTCATATGTCAGTCTAGTCAGTCATATGTCAGTCTAGTCAGTCATATGTCAGTCTAGTCAGTCGTATGTCAGTCTAGTTAGTCATATGTCAGTCTAGTCAGTCGTATGTCAGTCTAGTCAGTCATATGTCAGTCTAGTCAGTCATATGTCAGTCTAGTCAGTCATATGTAAGTCTAGTCAGTCATATGCGTCTATGTGTCACTGTACAGACTCCATCAATGCAATTGTTTTCCGAATCATGTAACCTTACGTTTATTGTGGGTTTTGCCATTCGATATCATATCTAGGTTGCAGATATGCATGAGAGTGACTGTTTTCTCAAACAAATGACTTGACTTGTGAGGTGTTTGCGTCTGCTTAGCTAACTTGACTGAACTATTTACCCGCTTACTGCTAGCTGGAAAACCGAGACGCCTAGAGTATCGTTTGTTGACATTCAACACCTCGTTTACAGGCTGGTCTGATTGATTCCAGTGGGCCACGAGCCAAACACCTGTCCCATCAAATCTCATGACACTGATCCCTTACCCAACCGGCTTTTTGGGAATACATCCAAATAGCATGGCCTGAAGTTCACATGTCACCAAGGTTGAAAAATAGCAACACTGATGAAAACAAGTCTCTGTGCTGAGTTGGATGCAAGATTGCAGGGTTCATAAGCTTTAACTAGGTCATGTACGGTATTGGCAGGACAATTGTAGCATTGCGTGTGCTTGTGGAACACATTGCTCTTGCATCTCCTAGCGATAGTTTGTCGCAAAAACCTGTAGCATGGTACAAGTTTTTTAATTTTTTTTTATATTAAACAAACTTTTTAGTGCCCTGCAACAGTCTCAAGCCTACCCCTAAGAAAAGCTTTCAGAGGTACATCATAGTGGCGATATGAACTTGAACTGAAGACAGGTATTTTACATGTGTGTACTGTAGTGATTGATACAGAGCTTCCCATAGTAAGCATGTCAGCAATGAGAATCAAACATTTCACTTTGAAGAAACACACAATATCCAATGAGCTTAGGGTCCCACTGTATTAGCTTAGTTCATTTTACGTACACATTTGCAGCAGTCAACTGTGACTGTCAACTGAGTATATCTCACTGTTATTGTAGCAGGAGAAGGAAATGTGAAGAAAGAAGGAAATGTGACGACGCTGTGGTGACTCATTTTGTCACAGGCAATGGGAAAGCGCATGCTGGCATAGCACAGAGGCGACGGCTCCATTCAGTATGTGCTGGAGACAGAGGAGTAAGTGTCTTCTTTCACAAAGGGTATCTTAGCAACGCATCTTCCCTTCACACCAAGACATGAACACTAGGATATGTAATGATGTTTGTATTAATATGTGACAGCATTTATTGTATGTTATTTTGCCACCTCATAGGATACAAACCTGCTGGGAATGATCTTCTTAAAGGGAAATTCCACCACTTTCACTTTTCAAGATAAAAACATGACAAATACAACTGAATAATAATAATAGTGCACAACAATGATTTTCTAAATCTGCAACAAGTTTCTAGCCATGGAAGGGCCTTTTCCTGCTCACCGTGTCACCACCATTCTAGTAGTGTTTACAAATCACTGCTTTTAAAAAGGTTTTTAGTTTTGATGACATCATCAAATTGCACTATTTTATCTAATCTTTTAACCACAGCGCCATTCCCACAAATATAGACAGTGCTATTGTGCTCGAGATAAAGTGGTGGAATTCCCCTTTTAAGGCAACCAATAAACCATAACTAAAGATGAGTGAATTTTGTTTTAATCCACTATCCATAACTCAAAGTTACCTAATTAAAATAATTATCACTGACAGAGTTACTGAGTTTGAGAATGATCTGGATTTCCGCTTAATGTCTTGTATTGTACATGTGGGCTAGAGAAAAAAAGCAAGTGGATGATGATGGGTATGTTTGCCTATTAGGGAACAGGACACTATTGTGCAAGCAGTCCTGAATGGTGATGTGACTACGGTTCAAGCTATGGCTAAAAACAATGTGAATAACATACTGTGGCCTGACAAGTATGGCTGGATCCCGCTGCACGAGGCTGCATATTATGGCCAAGACCAGTGTGTCAGGGTTCTTCTTGGGGGTAAGTGCAATTCAAAACTCCATGTATGAACATGTATAGCGATAGGTTAATTTTTAACATTAGTACAGTAATTTTGGGGATCATTGTTGTTGTCCTTTTTGGTAACGCTTTTATTTTACAATCCTATTTCAGCTAGTTGACCTGATATTTACCAAGAACGTTTGTAGTGGTAACTAGGGCTGTTACGGTGACCGTATTACCGCCACACCGGCAGTCACGAGTCATGATGGCAGTCAAATTCCACAAGACAGTTTAGTCACGGTAATTAGACTTCTCCAGGCTCTGATGCTGCTGATGGTCATTAGTAGCATACTAAACTTGCTAACTGTCTGGTACTCAGCACTCTATTGTCCCTCTAATCACTCTCACATCATTGCAAATGTCATCAAACATTTCATGAGATTCCATGAGCTTATGTTTTGCAACATTCCTATAGGCGATGCAATTGCGTGAGAAAACAGAGTGATGGCCTCTATTAAAAAGTGGAGGCCATCACTCTGCTTTCTATAGGCTAGGCTTACTATATTTATTTCGCAACGTTCCTAATATTAAGTACATTGCTTCTCTTTACAACAAGAGTATAGCCTACCTGACTGGCATGAACATGAACCACAGTAAAAGCGTCCTTCGTTCTCTAAGTGCATACAGATGACATGTATTTTTCCCTCTATCCCTGTTTCAACAGGTGCATGATAATGGTCCATTCTAAATAAAAATAAATTTTAGTATATGTAAAGACAATAATAAATCAAGACTAGACCATATTATCCTATCACATGTGAATGATTTATTATCACTTGTGAATGATGCCCAGCTTGTGTGCAGTAAGGCAAGAAACGCATGCATTGTTTTTGCAATTTTTTCAAATCAAGGTCACACACCTCGTGCATTCTAGGCCATAGGCCTATATGTTTTGATAATGTTTCAAATAACTTCTTAAAATTAAGTTGCGCTTATAATGTGAAGATATAGTTGAATAGATTATCAACATTTTTAAGCTAAATGTTCTGATCTGTTGTGTCAGCCTCATTGCTTAAAAGTTTTTGGGATGATAGTGGTTGCATTCATTTGGGATCTATTCCATTCCACAACTGTCCCAGACTATGTTTGAAATATGTATTTATTGCACAGAATAGAATGTCATCTTTTTTACTATGGGGGATAGTAGATTGACATAGGCTAGTGATTTTTTGCTGTTTGTTAAGCCTACTCATCTTGTTGGCTGACAAAAAGTAAATGTGGACAGTTTTTCCAATATCTTCAATATGCGCCTCGGAATTGGATAAGGATGCATGCAGTTGAGTCTGTCTTCACTTGTAGCCGTTGAGAAAGACCTGATCACATGATGGAGAGCCATTTCAGTGAGAGGTGCTTTGGAGCCTGTAGCTGGGAGAAGGGAGTTATAATTATTAGATTCAGCCCAAGGGCACAATGGCCACTGGCCACAAAAGGCACAGATGTTTTTAGGGGGCATTGCGGCCACACAAAGAGGATAGCATTATCAAGTGCTTGTCAAATTGTGAATGAGGGACTGATGAAGTCTGTACAGTCGGCACAAAACAAACAAAGCCGAGCTCAGGCCTTTCATGCAACTTTTTTCAAATAGTCATTCGTCTCATCATGCAGCCTTGGAATGTATTAAAACTCAAAATGTATAGCCCAACGTTTGTATCACAATTAAAGTTACATAAATAACTCTAAATGAATCATACACTGTAGGAGCACCTGTTTCTTTGTTAAGCGCTCAACACAGAATAGATGCATGTGCGCACTCCCTCAAATTGTTGGAGAGAAAATATGGAGAAAATATCCTTTATTTTATTCAGCTATGTTCAATTGTATTCTTAATAATAATACTAATACTAATACTATAAAATAATATGAAGCAATGCCACGGAATTCTAAGCAAATCTTGTCTGCTAAATGAACTAGTGTAGCCCACAGCCATATGGCATAGCCAGATCAGGACCTAACATAACGACAACTCAGAGTATGCTATTCTTTTCTTCTGAAATAGACAACATATTCTTCATTTCATGTTTCTTTAGATCTGTCTAAAATAAATAATGGATTTGTTGTGATGGTGTAGGCTATATTACATAGATTTATTAGACTTTAAAATATAGATGTTCCAAAGGTCTACATCAGTGGCTTGAAGGCAATTTATATTTTCTCAGCTCATGTCAAAGAATTGAACAATTGAGCACAATAACAGTCCATACCAAATGGAACACCCCTTTTCCCACATAATTACTAAATATTTTACCATTTTACCAATCAAAACGACTAAATACAGACTAAAATACAATATAAAATAAAGTATAGTCTAGTCTCATTGTTATCTAATGTGTTCTTTTTTTCACCCTTCAAGCTCAACCTAGTATGATTAACAAGTGTGACCTGAAAGGCCAGACTGCTCTCATCTTGGCGGTGTACAGGGAAAAGGTGGCCTGTGTAGAGATGCTTCTGGAGAAGGGGGCTGACCCAGACCTCGCCAACACGGACAGAGAGACCCCACTCTACAAAGGTAACACATTTGCCATAGAGAGCTACTAAGACCTAGATTATATGCCTATCTCTTTGTAATTATCCTTTTATTTTAAGCGTACTAAGTCATAGTCTACTTGACTGATACTAAAATTAAGTGTTGGGCAGCAAGATCAGCACACTGTCAGAAAAAAACTGAATGAAAAACTTGCCCTTCATGGATTCGAAAGAAAATGACTGGTACAAGAATTCCTCCAGCCCAAGCTTACACCGATCTAATGCTTTAGGATTTGTGGGGAATACTAGTGAACAGGTGCACACTTCATGAGAAAGGAAAGGTATATGGGGGGGGGGTAGGGATGTCTTGATATGAGAAATACAGCTACACTCAAAATCTGCCATTACAGAACGCCTCTTCCAATACCATTCTAAGCTGTCTTGCATACACTTGGAATACCCCCAAACCCGTGTTTCGGAAACCCTGTCTTCCATGACTAACAAAGTCTGGGATTTCTTCTATTTAACTTCATCTTCGACTGTTTTCCACAGCTTGTGAAAGTGGTAATGCTGAGATTGTGGTCATGCTTCTGAATCACGGTGCTGTGGTGAACAAACACTGCATTCAGGGCTGTACAGCTCTCCAGGAGGCTGTGAGCCGCAACAACGTGGAGATCTGTGAGATCTTGGTCCAGGCCGGGGCGAAGCTCAGCCCAACCAACATGTATGGTATCGCGCCCCTATTTACTGCAGCCCAGAGTGGACACGAGGAAACACTTCGATTTCTCATTAAACGCGGTATGTCTTTCCCCTGGAAAAATGTGTGAACTAAGTCGCTCTGGATAAGAGCGTCTGCTAAATGACTTAAATGTAAATGTAAACTCTGTAGGCCAGCGGTCACCAACCTTTTCTGAGTGAAGATTACTTTCGCAGTCAATAAGCAAGCATAGAGTTACCACTCAGATGTTTTTTAATGACTTAAAAAATGTAACATTTACCTAATATAAACAATTATTCTGTAAGATTGAGGTTTGTGGAGGAGGCCTAATACATGTTCACAGCATATTAGCTACAACATGCCTGGCCTGCCAATATTGTTCTTCTCAGACCATATGATATTTCAAAACTCAAGCTTTGATTACTAAATAGATCAGTTGGTGTAGCACTTACGAGGCACAGCTGAGCATGAATTGAAATCATTTGCAAATAAGTACCTTTTTATTTTATTTTACTGGACTGATGGTATCTGCTTCTGATGGTAATGGTGCTTTCAAGACAACTGGGAACTCGGAAAAAAACAAGGTCAAATCATTGCGCCAGTAATCAGAGGTCTAGAAAGATGCTAGAGTTTCCGACTTGGATGACCATTCAAAATGACTTTTCACAGTCGGATCTCGTTTATTCCCGATATCCCAGTTGTCTTGAACGCACTGAGGACAGAAGTCAGAGAATTCCCAGTTCCCAGTTGTTTTGAACACATCATTAGTATCAACGGAGGAAGGGAGAGAGCAGCAGAGAGTCCACCTCTCACGGTCCCTGCCCTCTCCTTCCTTTCTTCTGGTGATACTGACCAGAGAGAGGGGACACCATCTTCTACCAGATGTCAAAACTCGAGTCGCACCGCATCTGCCTCATGCACAAATCCATGTTATTCCTATGACCAGAGAAAGTTAAATATTCCTTGATATTAAAAGAGCCATGACAGCTGCTAATAATGGGAGCACTTTGCTTATCCGGTGCGCAGGGCTTCTATAAGTACACCTACCGCCGACAGCAAGAAAGAAAGGGAGCACAAGTCTTTATCAAAGCCTTCATCGTTGGGTTTTTTACAGACATGTTTGGTGATCGACTAGGAATGCCTTGAAGATCGGCCAAAGGGCGCAGATCACATAAAACTGTCATGTAGCTCTTACTATGGATCGTTTGTTGACTTTTCTAACTGTCAGTTTCACTGAATATGTTCCAGGTGCTGATATCAACAGTGAGGCAAGTGATGGGGCCACCGCTCTGTATGAAGCGGCTAAGAATGGCCATGAGGACATTGTGGAGCTTCTTCTTTCTCAGGATGCTGATGCCAACAAAGCGGGCAATAAAGGACTTCTGCCAATACATATCGCTGCCCAACGAGGAGCTGATGGGTACCTGCAATTAGCTTACAATACATTGATACATGGGAATACTACAAATATCAATGCACAGCACCCTTAAAGCAGAACTGAACTCTAGAACTAACTTCTCTTGTCGAAAACAGCATATGTAGCATCACAACTAGTCAGAAACATTTATTCCAGTCATAAAGTCAGTATCGTCCGAAACAGAGTTTTGTGTACAAGAGTTCTCCATGACTTACATGAAGGTTGGCTTTTGATTTCTACAATGCCCACTAACACAGGATAAACATTGGCGTTGTTTGAGCTCTATCCAGAACACACAGACAGTGAGACCGACCTGCCCAGCAGCACAGCTGTTTGGATTTGTTTACATAAGCAGTGGTGGAAAAAGTATCCAGTTACCATACTTGAGTAATAGTGAAGATACCTTAATAGAAAAGGCCTCAAGTAAAAATGAAAGTCACAAGGTAAAAAACTACTTGAGTAAAAACTACTTGAGTGTTAAACATACTTACGTTTCAAAAGTAAATATAATTGCTCAAATGTGACTCGTTTCAGGAAACTAGGTGTACTTCCCAGAAGCGCCATTTGAACTCAAATTAGCTTAAAATAGCGAGCAATGTTATTTCTTTGTTATTAGATTCGTTGTTGGACTAAAAACATTGTAAACTCACCAAGAATTCAAATCAATAGAGATACATAATGGTGTCTCAATGTAATCAAGCTTTGAAATGATAACATTATTGTAAAATGTTATCTGTCTGTGCTTACTTGCAGTCAATTTGCAGTGTACTAGTTATTATAACTATGTTCCAGCCCCTGACCATCTGCACAGAACAGACTTTTTAAATCACTCAGCAGTGCCATTTGCAGAAGGAGACATAACTTGGGAGGGGGTTTGGGTGTCCTCCCATTTTTTCAGGCATCTAAAGCACATTTCCTGCATTTCTACACAATGGCCCTTTTAGCCGTCTCTATTGAGAACAACAAAAATAAGCAAAAATGCCCACAGTCATGAGGGAAGATATTATTAAATGTTTAAGTGATTGATAAGACTGAACTAGATCCATGATAATTCATTAATCAATGTTGTGTTGCATCTTTATCCAATAGCCCAACAAATGAACAACTCTTACAGATAAAGTACAAAGATTGTCTTTAAGACATCCTCTATATCAAATGTCAGCCAGACGGCCCAGCCAGCCAGAGCTAACTGCACACGGGACCCCCACCAGTCTCGTCAATAACTCAACTCCCTCCCCAACACAACTTCCAAACACACATCAACACACAGAAATAATCTTAAAACAAATCTAATGATAATGTACATAACTTTATATTTCTTCCATACATTGTGGGAGGATAATCAACCTTCCAATTAATGGCAATGCATTTATTAGCCACTATTTTATTTATTTATTTGACTAGGAAAGTCAGATTCTTATTTACGATGACGGCCTACCCCGGCCAAAACCTAAACCAGACGACACTGGGCCAATCACAGCTGGTTGTGAACCAGGGACTGTAATGATACCTCTAGCACTGAGATGCAGTACCTTTGACCACTGCGCCACTTGGGAGCCCATATAAATGCTAGGTTACATAGTTTCTTCTGATAACGGTTTCCAGTATAAACATTTCCAAGCAAACAGAAACAGGGACAAGGGAGAATCTGTAGACATGCTGAGATAAAAGTACATACTCTTTGCGAGAATTCAGCCAGCCTTCACAAGACCACAACATATGCAAATATGTCCCCTTTTGAGCTTTACACAACCAGCAGATTAATACAATTTCTGAGTGCATGATATTCTGTTTCACTAGCATATAGTAGGTTCTATGGATGGTCTTAAACTGCAGTAATTTATGTCTGAGATTATATGAACATGACTGGGCATTCTAACATATCTGTATCGTTTCATCACCAGGTCTTCCTCACATTTTACATTTACATTTAAGTCATTTAGCAGACGCTCTTATCCAGAGCGACTTATTTACATCTTTTGTGTCATCGGGAAAAGCCTCTATCAACTCTTGATACAGTTTGGAAATCAACTGTGGAGGTTTGTCAGACTGCCTTAAATTAGCATTGGCTTGGTCAGTGTTTGCTGGACAGAGAGGATAAAGTGTTGTATCTGCAAAAATGCACCTCACCTCTGTCACAGACTTGTCTCCCCTGGCTGGCTAACTCTTCTGAGACCTCTGTCACCAACTGATGCTCATAAAATGAGGCAAGATAAATAATTACTTTGGTGTACATTTATACATTATATTATCCAATAATAGAATCAATGGATCAATAATTGAAATTACCATAATTCCGAGATTCTAGACTGTAGCTTTAAACTTAAGCTGCTGACCTGTAGCTACTGTAGGTCAATCAATCAATCTGTCACGTTCTGACCTTAGTTCCTTTGTTTTGTCTTTGTTTTAGTATGGTCAAGGTAGCCTGTTTTCACGCGTGAGTTGTGGGTGATTATTTTCTGTTCTGTGTTTTGTGTATTCACCGTACAGGACTGTTTCGTTTCGTTCGTTGTCGCTTTATTGTTTTGTTCTTTAGTGTTCTGAGTTATAATAAGTATCATAAACACTTACGACGCTGCGCATTGGTCCTCCGATCCTTCCTACTACTCGCCGGAGGAGGAAGACAACCGTTACACAATCAAATGTATTTATAAAGCCCTTTTTACATCAGCAGAAGTCACAAAGTGTTATACTGAAACCCAGCCTAAAACCCCAAGCAGCAAGCAATGCAGATGTAGAAGCACGGTGGCTAGGAAAAACTCCATAGAAAGGCAGGAACCTAGGAAGAAACCTAGAGAGGAACCTTGCCGTTCACCTTCGCAACCCTGGGCCAGATTGCACTCAATCATAGGACCTACTGAAAAGATGAGTCATCAGTAATGACTTATAGGTTGAGACCATGTCTACGTCTCTCACATGGATAGGCAGAATTTTTCCATAAACATTGAGCTCTATTGGAGAAAGCCCTGCCTACAGCTGTTTGATTAGAAATTATATGAATGGCAGGACCAAATCGAAGAGATCTGTAGGAGCTAGCCCATGTAATGCTTTGTAGGTTAGCAACAAACCTTGAAGTCAGCCCTAGCCTTAACAGGAAGCCAATGTAGAGAGGCTAGCACTGGAGTAATATGATTTTAAAAAACATGTGGTTCTCGGCAGGATTCTAGGCAGCTGTGTTTAGCACTAACTGAAGTTTATTTAGTGCTTTATCCGGGTCACCGGAGAGCAAAGCATTGCAGAAGTCTAATCTCGAAGTGACAAAAGTATGGATTAGCTTTCCTGAATTATTTTGGGACAAAAGGTTTCTGATTTTACAATGTTAAGAATATGAAAAAAGCTGTCCTTGAAATATTCTTGATATGTTTGTCAAAAGAGTGATCAGGGTCCAGAATAATGCGCTCCTTCACAGTTTTATTTGAGACAACTGTACAACCATCAAGATTAATTGTCAGATCCAACAGCAGATCTCTTTGTTTCTTGGGATCTAGAACTAGCACCTCTGTTTTGTCTGAGTTTAAAAGTAAAACCTTTGCCATCATCCATTTCCTAATGTCAGAAACACAGGCTTTCTGGGTAGGCAATTTAATTGATGAGTACAGCATTGTGTTTTCGAATGACATCACCAAGAGGAAAAATATATAGTGAAAACAATAGTGGTCCTATAACAGAACCTTGAGGAACGGCGAAACTTACAACTGATTTACAACGATCCACAGACACTAACATATCTTTCTGATAGATAAGTTCTAAACCAGGCAAGAACATGGTCTGATGCCATTAATTTCTTGCGTCGAGCAATCCCGGATCCAGGATCCTATTCATAGCCTCAAGCTCATTAGCATAACGCAACGTTAACTATTCATGAAAATCGCAAATGAAATGAAATAAATATATTGGCTCTCAAGCTTAGACTTTTGTTAACAACACTGTCATCTCAGATTTTCAAAATATGCTTTTCAACCATAGCTAAACAAGCATTTGTGTAAGAGTATTGATAGCTAGCATAGCTATAAGCCTAGAATTCAGCCAGCAACATTTTCACAAAAACAAGAAAACCATTCAAATAATATAATTTACCTTTGAAGAACTTCAGATGTTTTCAATGAGGAGACTCTCAGTTAGATAGCAAATGTTCAGTTTTTCAAAAAATATTATTTGTGTAGGACAAATCGCTCCGTTTTGTTCACGTTTGGCTATGAAAAAAACCTGTATCCAGTTATAGCCTCAAGCTCATTAGCATAAAGTAATGTTAACTATTTATGAAAATCGCAAATGAAATGAATGTGCTAGCTCTCAAGCTTAGCCTTTTCTTAACAACATTGTCATCTCAGATTTTCAAAATATGATTTTGAACCATAGCAAAACAAGCATTTGTGTAAGAGTATTGATAGCTAGCGTAGCATTTAGCGTAGCATTTAGCGGGCAACATTTGCACAAAAACCAGAAAAGGATTCAAATAAAATCATTTACCTTTGAAGAACTTCGGATGTTTTCAATGAGGAGACTTTCAGTTACATAGCAAATGTTCAGTTTTTCCTGAAAGATTCTTTGTGTAGGAGAAATCGTTCCGTTTTGTACATCACGTTTGGGTACCAAAAAAAAAACGGAAATTCAGTCATCAAAACGGCGAACTGTTTTCCAAATTAACTCCATAATATTGACTGAAACACGGCAAACGCTGTTTAGAATCAATCCTCAAGGTGTTTTTCACATATCTCTTCATTGATATATCGTTCGTGGATGTCTACTTTCTCCACTGAATCGCTTGGAAAAAGACGTGCAGTTGAAGATGACGCACCAATTTCGACGGAGGACACCGGGCGGACACCTGGAAAATGTAGTCTCTTATGGTCAATCTTCCAATGATATGCCTACAAATACGTCACAATGCTGCAGACACCTTGGGGAAACGATAGATCGGGCAGGCTCATTCCTTGCACATTCACAGCCATATAAGGAGACAATGTTACAACACAGAGGCGGATGCAAGATGCAAGCAACGATGGTTTAATGAATGTAGTTCACAGCAGCAACATGACAGACAGACTGTACTCAGAAGGAATCCGACCCAGGAACTTGGGCGCATCTTCCGATGATAACGTGCTGAGAAAACCAGGGGAGTGTGTCCGGATGAGTAGGAAGGAGCACAGCAGATAATCCACACAAGAGAAGAGCACGGACACACGACACAACCTCAGAGAAGAAACAACGATCTGACAACAAGAAACACTGGTAACAGAACATATAAAGGGAAGATAAGTGGTTCCAGCTGGCGCAGACAATCAGGCCGAGATTGGGAACCACGCCCACACAAACACTGGAGAGAGAGAGAGAGAGAGAGGGAGGCAGTGGATTCATGAACCGTGACAATACCCCCTAGGAACGCCTCTTGGCGTTCCCAGGCGAATTTACCTGTCGATTGAAATCATCGATAAGGGAGTGATCCAGAATGTCCCTAGCAGGTACCCAACTTCTCTCCTCCGGGCCGTAACCCTCCCAGTCCACCAGGTACTGGAATCCGCGTCCCCTCCTTCTAGAGTCCAAAATACGATTGACAGAAAAGGTGGTTTCCCCATCAACAAGTCGTGGCGGCGGGGGAACCGGGACCGGCGGGTTAATGCGTGCCTGAAACACAGGTTTTATTTTAGACACATGAAAGGTAGGATGAATTCTCCTATACGCCGGAGGAAGCTTGAGCCGGACCGCCACCGGACTAATGATCCTGGTGACTTTGAACGGGCCGATAAATTTGGGGGCAAGCTTGTTCGAAACGGATCGGAGTGGAATGTTCTTAGTAGAAAGCCACACTCTTTGGCCAACGACGTATACCGGAGGCTTCGACCGGTGGCGATCGGCCTTAGCCTTGGTGCGCGCCCCCACCCGGAGAAGAGTCTCACGGGCTCTGCTCCATGCGTGACGGCACCTCTGGATGAAAGCGTGAGCGGAGGGAACAGTGACCTCGGACTCCGTACTGGGAAAGATAGGTGGCTGGTAACCTAAACTACACTCAAACGGAGAGAGACCCGTGGCTGCCACTGGCAATGAATTGTGAGCGTACTCAACCATAGAGAGTTGTTGACTCCAGGAAGAGGGATTCTTAGAAACCAAACATCGCAACACTCTCTCCAAATCTTGGTTGGCCCTCTCCGTTTGACCGTTGCTCTGGGGATGAAACCCTGAAGACAGGCTGACACTCGCTCCCAGTAACCTACAAAACTCTTGCCAAAACTTGGACACAAATTGGGGCCCCCGGTCAGAAACTACGTCCATCGGCAGGCCATGTAAGCGAAAGACGTGATCCACGACAGTTACCGCTGTCTCCTTGGCAGATGGTAATTTAGGCAAGGGAATAAAATGAGCCGCCTTCGAGAACCGGTCCACCACGGTCAAAACAACCGTCTTGCCCTGGGAGGGCGGAAGGCCGGTAACAAAATCTAGCGCAATGTGGGACCAGGGTCTCGAAGGGACCGACAGCGGTTGGAGTAACCCATCTGGGGGTCGATTAGAAGTCTTCCCAGTGGCACAAACCGAGCAAGCCAAGACAAAACTGTGAATGTCACGAGCCATCAGTGGCCACCAAAAGCGTTGCTTAACCAAAAAGCTAGTGCGGCTGACTCCTGGATGACACGCTACGTTGGAGCAGTGCCCCCACCGAATAACATCGGACCGACACCCCTCCGGCACAAACAACCGATTAGGCGGGCAACCGGGCGGAGGCGTGACCCCCTCTAAGGCCGTTTTGACCCTCGATTCAACCTCCCATGTGAGTGTGGAGACCACTAGGGTCCCGGGTAGGATGCACTCGGGAGTGGATGGGCGTTCGGAATGGTCAAAAATGCGAGAAAGGGAATCGGGTTTGACATTCTTGGAACCCGGGCGATACGAGAGAGAGAAGTCAAAACGTCCGAAAAAGAGTGCCCACCGCGCCTGCCTGGAGTTGAGTCGCTTGGCGGTTCTGATTTACTCCAAATTCTTGTGATCGGTCCAAACTATAAAAGGTACCCCCGAACCCTCTAACCAATGGCGCCACTCCTCCAGTGCTAACTTCACTGCCAACAACTCTCTGTTGCCAATGTCGTAGTTGCGTTCCGCAGGTGATAACCGATGGGAAAGGAACGCGCAAGGGTGCATCTTGTCGTCAGAAGAGGAACGTTGGGAAAGTACCGCACCTACCCCCACCTCTGAAGCGTCCACCTCCACCACGAACTGACGCGAGGGATCGGGAGCTATGAGGATGGGAGCCGAAACAAAGCGGCTCTTGAGTTTGGCGAATGCAGCCTCGGCTGTATCGGACCACCTGAACGTCACTCTGGGAGAGGTTAAGGCGGTAAGAGGAGCGACTATCTGGCTAAAGTTGCGAACGAAACGCCGGTAGAAATTGGCGAATCCCAGAAACCTCTGTAGGGCCTTACGGGAATCTGGGCTTGGCCAATCCACCACAGTCTTAACCTTGTCGGGATCCATGCGAATACCTTCAGTCGAGACGATGTAACCTAGGAATGGAACGGATTGTGCATGAAAAATGCATTTCTCCGCCTTGACAAAAAGTCCATTCTCCAACAACCTCTGAAGCACTCGTCTGACGTGCTGAGCGTGTTCCTGGAGAGAAGAAGAAAAAATCAGTATGTCATCCAGGTAAACATATATGAACTGATCAATCATATCTCTCAGCACGTCATTGACGAGTGCCTGGAAAACCGCTGGGGAGTTGGATAGCCCAAAAGGCATGACCAAATATTCGAAGTGCCCTCTGGGGGTGTTAAACGCGGTCTTCCATTCGTCCCCCTCCCTTATGCGAACCAAATGATATGCATTACGTAAATCCAACTTAGTGAACACGGATGCTCCCTGTAACCTTTCAAAGGCTGAGGACATCAACGGTAAGGGATAGGTATTCTTCACTGTGATGTTATTCAACCCACGGTAATCAATGCAAGGACGCAGAGATCCGTCCTTCTTCCCCACAAAGAAGAACCCCGCCCCCGCTGGAGAAGAGGAAGGACGAATTAATCTAGATGCCAGAGAACCAGAGATGTATCTCTCCATAGCCTCCCTCTCAGGAACAGAGAGTGAATATAACTTTCCTTTAGGCGGAGACTCACCTGGCAATAATTCTATTGCACAGTCATAGGGACGATGCGGAGGAAGAGAAGCAGCACGGGACTTACTGAACACCTCCTTCAGGTCGAGGTATTCAACGGGCACGTTAGACAAATCCACTGCCTCCTCTAGAAACACAGAATCAGACACAGACGAACAAGCAGACACTAAACAGGACTCAAGACACTTGTTACTCCACATGGATATAGAGTTATGACCCCAGTCAACTCTGGGGTTGTGTTGGGTGAGCCAAGGGTGGCCGAGAACTAATGGTGCAAGGGGTGAGTCCATGAGTAGGAATGATAGTGTCTCAGTGTGATTGCCAGAAGTGATGAGTGTGATAGGTTCAGTGGTGTGAGAAATGTTGGGGAGTTCTTGACCATTGAGAGCGTTGACGGATATCTTGTGCGTGAGTGAGGTGATAGGGATCTGGAGTTTGTGAGCGAGCTTGAAGTCCATGAAATTACCCTCTGCTCCTGAGTCCAGTAAGGCTTGGGTGTCGTGCGTGTGGGTGGCCCATCTTAGTCTTACCGGGAGGAGAGTAGATGATGAGGTCTTCTCTGTGGTGACACCACCCGATAGTAGCCTCATGTTTACTACCGGGCCTGATCTTTTACCGGGCAGGAGTGGATAAAGTGGCCCGCTCTACCACAGTAGAGACAGAGTCCTTGGGATCTCCGCCTCTCCCTCTCTTCCCGGGAGAGGCGAGCTCTCCCCAGCTGCATGGGTTCGTGAGCGGAAGCTGAACTGGCCGTGTTCCCGACACTGGCAAGCCAGCCCTCCGTGTCGTTATACGGTCTGTTAGGGCATGCTCGGCGGCCAATACGACTCAGACGAGCGTCGACCCTCAGGGCTAGTTCCACTAGTCCATTTAAACTCCTGGGAAGGTCCAAGATGCAAGCAACGATGGTTTAATGAATGTAGTTCACAGCAGCAACATGACAGACAGACTGTACTCAGAAGGAATCCGACCCAGGAACTCGGGCGCATCTTCCGATGATAACGTGCTGAGAAAACCAGGGGAGTGTGTCCGGATGAGTAGGAAGGAGCACAGCAGATAATCCACACAAGAGAAGAGCACGGACACACGACACAACCTCAGAGAAGAAACAACGATCTGACAACAAGAAACACTGGTAACAGAACATATAAAGGGAAGATAAGTGGTTCCAGCTGGCGCAGACAATCAGGCCGAGATTGGGAACCACGCCCACACAAACACTGGAGAGAGAGAGAGAGAGAGAGAGAGAGAGGGAGGCAGTGGATTCATGAACCGTGACAGACAATGAAAAACAGAGCCTCAAAAATCCTGCTCATTTCCTGTTTGAAGTTTCATCTTGGTTTCACCTGTAGCATCAGTTCTGGGGCACTCACTGACAATATCGTTGCAGTTTTGGAAACGTCAGAGTGTTCTCTTTCCAAAGCTGTCAATTATATGCATAGTCAAGCATCTTTTTGAGACAAAATATTGCGCTTAAAACGGGCACGTTTTTTTATCCAATAATTTAATAGCGCCGCCATAGATGTAAGAGGTTAAAAGGTCAATTACCACTTTCACGAGTGCATTCACGGTGCTATGATTGGATCTAAAACAAGACTGAAGCATTTCGTATACATTATTTGTCTTCAGGAAGGCAGTGAGTTGCTGAGTAACAGATTTTACATTTTGTTTTTAGAGTAATGGGAGATTCGATATGAAAGTTTTTTACATTTTCTCGGTTAAGGTTTGGCTTTTTCAAGAGAGGCTATATTACTGCCACTTTTAGAAATTGGGATAAACATACCTGAATTGTCCAATAGAAACTCTTGTTGCAACTGTTGAACTAATGATTACACCTTAGATCAGCTAGATGGAGACAAGAATGTGAAAGGCGGTATTGAATGTGTCAATGTCTGTCACCTTGATTACTTAAATTTCTCTTGACCCGTTCACCTACGTTATAAACTTTCATTCATAGGCTAGGTTGTAGCAACCTCATGATGGGCATAAGGAAAATGTGAGTATCCTATAGTAGCCTAAACCTATCGATATTGCATTGAGCTGGTTGAGCTGTAATTGAAATAAGGCCATGCTCATAATTATTTTTATATTGTCCTCCCTCATCTTAACTTGTTACGGCACCGATCGCCGCTGTACTCTACCCCCTAGTTTCTGTTTCCAACTCCACTGACTTACATCTCACATGCACCTCCGCACCTAAACTGAAAGGAACAGAAGTTAGAAAGGGACTCTCAACCAATGAAAATGCTACGGTAATCTTTCAGTTAGTAAAGTACACAATGCAAAATGCTATGTTTAGTCAGAACTGTGACACATATTCTAGACACACCACAACAAAGCTGTGAAGATATGTTATTTTTCGGAATAGAATGTGTACTGTATGCCTTGTGTCCACAGTATTTCTTGTGGAGACTTGGATTCCTCAGATTCCGAGGAGGATTCCTGCAATCAGAAGGGTAGTAACCAGGGAGGGTATTCTCCCTGGTTACTCTAACTGTGATTTCTGAAAAACATGAACACTTTAGGAATGTTTTAAGGGAATGTTTTAACCCTGATACTAATCTTCCACTCTTTCACCCCTAATTTCCTCTGTGTGGTTTATATTTCAGTATTGTGTCATTGCTGATCAAAGTCACCAGCAAGTACCGAGTGAATCGCAGTGGAGTCAGTCCCCTCCACCTGGCCGCCGAGTGCAACAGGGACGCAGTTGTGGAGATCCTGATTGAGGCCGGCTACGACGTCAACGCCATGCTGTCAGATGACCGCTCCATGATGTACGAGGACCATCGTAGCACGACTCTCTACTTCGCCGTCGCCAACGGCAATGTGAACGCAGCCACCATGCTTCTAGATGCCGGCGCCATCCCAAACCTGGACACCTTCAACCCGCTACTGGTCGCATTGAGGCAGGGTAGTATCGAATTGGTCACTTTGCTGGTGGAGCACGGTGCCAATGTCAATGCCTACGTACCCACTCACCCCACCTCGTTCCCGGCCACCCTCATATTCGGTATGAAGTACCTGTCCATGCTGAAGTATCTGATGGACAATGGCTGCGACGCACTCTCCTGTTTTAGTTGCACTTATGGCAGTGGTCCACACCCACCACATCAGGAGACCTCTGAGAGGGATGACTTGCGCTACACTGCCAATACACTCAGAAACACTGGGGAACCTGTTCAGGTAAACAAAATAACAATGAAATGTTTAGTATGTGCATATGTGTAATATATTTACATACATTCTAAATATAATGCCAATTAAGAATGAGGGGGATTATTAGGTGGTCAAAATGGAAATTTAGCCAGGACACCAGCTTTAACACCCCTACTCTTGCAATAAGGGGGATTTTTAATGACCACAGAGAGTCAGGTCACCCGTTTAACATCCCATCCGAAAGACAGCACTCTGAACAGGGAAATGGCCCGTTCACTGCCCTGGGATTCGATCTTAAGACCGAATGCCAGAGTGCCCCCTACTGGTCCTACAACACCACTTCCAGCAGCATCTGGTCTCCCATCCAGGACTCACCCTGCTTTGCTTCAGAGGCAAGCCAGCAGTGGGATGCAGGGTGGTATGCTGTCGGCAACAGTTGTAAGTACTATATAACAATGGCAAAAAAAGTGTATCCAAACGCGCCTTAGCCCAGCTTGAACAAAAAAGGTAATCAGTTCCCAAAAACATTCCTTACCCCAGGACACTTCACCGGGTTGAAATAAAGAAAAAGGAGCACTCTGTTTCATAATTGTACTGTCAATAAATGATCAGATCTTTGCAGAAACAGAGATCAATTTTTTCCCCCTTTATAGTCACTCATTGAAGTGTCCTGTGGTAAGGAATGTGTTTTGATTTACTATGCAATAATGTTTACCCACACTGTAATCGCCTATGATTGTTATGCTGTCATGTTAGCACATAGGTATTTGGGACACTTCCTGTAAAGTAGAGACTAAAAAATACAATATACCATAGCCTATCATTGCTTTTTGTGTTTCCATCATTAGTTCTGTGAGGTAATCTCTACACGCTGGGCAGGACCCATCATAGATGTACTCCTGAATTACGTTGGCCATGTGAAACTCTGCTCCAGACTTACTGAGCACCTAGATAGCTTGGAGGAGTGGGAAGTCATCAAGGAGAAAGCAAGTGAGTGTCTTGTACACATACTGTACATGCACACAGACTCTACACAACATAAGGTAGCGTTTAGGTATAGCAGGACTGTATGCGTGGCTAATAAGCAGGGTACATACCAGCCTGTTACACTGGTGCCATGACCTGGATCCCAGAGCTAATGTTTAGCTATCAGCTGCAAGCAGGCTCATAAGGGACCGAGTGGCACTGTGGTCTAAGGCACTGTATCGCAGTGCTAGAGGTATCACTACAAACCTGGGTTTGATCCTGGGCTGTATCATAACTGGCTGTGATCGGGTGGCCCATAGGGCAGTGCACAATTGGCCCAGCATCGTCCGGGACAGGGGAGGGTTTGGCTGGTGTAGGCCATCATTGTAAATAAACATTTGTTCTTAGCTGACTTGCCTAGTTAAATAAAAACGTGTGAGAGGTATGGGCATGGACAGGTCTATTTAACACCTCAATAACATACCATAATGAATTTGATTGATTCAGGTAGCTACTGGCTTTCTGTTGCTTTACAGCACACAGGGCTTCTCAATTCTTCATTTTATGATTGGATCCCCCCGCCACCAATTATGCTTTTGGTTTGACCAGGTCCTCAGAGGGGAAAAAAAGTTGAACAAGGCTTGTAAGGAGAACAGAGAAACGTGCAATATCTCCTCTCTTTTTCTTTCTCTCTCTTTCTCATCTCTCTCTTCTTAGCAAACCCTCAAAACTGTGAGCTAATTTATAACAAATAAATGAGTACAGTCATTTTATGGGAAATTCGTAAGCACGAAAAATAATTATATTGAAAATTATATTTTGTCAAATGGGAAAGTTTCTATTGTGAAGTGATGCGCATCTCACATGTGAATGCTAGTTTTCAAAACAAGTGGTAGTTGGTAACGGTTAATTTTGAGAGCTCAATGACAACAGTGGAAGTATTGTCAACCTTTAAATAATTATCTGAACCTCAGGCAGTAGGCTCAAGCAAGCCTGTTTCTCTCAGTGCAGCTTGCCCTGCCTGTCTCTCAGACTCTGGCCAGCATCGAAAGCCTATCCTCCTTATTAATGTTCAAAAAACAAATGTGAAGGCCAAAATTCTGGGGGGATAGCACTAATTATGTTTATGCAACCTAATAATCATCCTTAGAATACTTCTAGAACCAACTTAACTAAAGTTTGGGAAGCAATGATCTGGCTAAATGCACAAATGCCAGTATGCTGCTGCCAGCCTGCATGCTGCATCGGTTAGGCTACAGGTTATTTCGCTCACTACAAACCTAAATAACACACCAGCCTGATAATATGGACCAGTATGCTGTTAGCCTAATTTCTTGCGGGGGGAAATATATATTTAGACGATGAAGTGTGGTGAACTGTACACAAACAGAATACTGGGTTATGATATTTAAATGTAGGTTTGGTGGTGACTTTCTGAATTATGTTAGTTAGACCAAGAGTTTAAAGTAATACAGAAATTATTGGTATTTCAGTTGTGATTGTCCAAATTATCATAAAAGTTTTGTATGTATTTCCCCTTAAAAATTAACCAGAATGGACCATTTCACAGCTATTTATTTTTTTCTTCATTTTTGGGGGGGTAGAATGCCCCCAGACCCCCCTACAAGGGTGTCAAACCCTGAATCCATTGACTCTGAACCCACCCCCCAATATTCAACACAAAGTTATGCCCTTGGCTACTGGGGTTACTGATGTGATGAGGGGGAATTCATGCATGCACACTCGACACTGCCCAAACAGCCACTTACTTGGAATGACATGTGCAGATGTTATGTACTTTCTATATTCAAGCGTCACATCCAGTATTACTGTATCTGTTGCCATTGTCTTCCAGGGCATTCACGTCCACTGATGCAGCTGTGCAGGCTGAAGATTCGCCAGCAGGTTGGAATCCACAGACTGAGGTGCATCAAAAAACTGCCCCTCCCACCACGACTAATCAAGTACCTCAACCACGAAGAGCGCAACCAAGAAAATGATTTGTGAATAATAGTCTGTGACATTATAGTCAAAGTAAGAGATGATGAGGGACTACAGCACAAAATCTCTTGACATAATCAGTATTTTGGTGTGAATCTTTTTACTCATATTTGAGCAGAAATATAGAGCAGTGCTTACCAACATGGGGTACTGCAAGTGGTTCTCAATTTATTTTATTATTTTTTTATTTTTCTTCCAAACATAATACCATAAGGGAGTATAGTATACGGTATTATAAGCAATTGTACATTAATTTTTACAATGCAAATTGTGTTGCCCCTTAAATGACAGATTTCGACACTGTAGAGTAACATGCTATACATTACATTTCATTACTTTACTTCTAATTGTTTGGGACACCTGGGACCATCAAGTAACAAAAACCTCCAGGGGACCATGACACAATGTCCCAAGAACATCCTAAAAACATCATTGGGGACAACAGGCTGCTGAGAGGGGAACGGCTCATAATAATGGCTGGAACGGAGCAAATGGAATGGCAATAGACACCTGGAAAACCTCTCCAATTAAAGTGACACCAACCTCCCGTGTTGGGGATGTCCCGGGACAAACCGGGAGCCAAACAAAACCTCCAGGGGACCATGACAACATCCTGACCACTTTAGGCGTCCGTTTCATGATGATCCGGGGACATTCTAGTTTTATGTTTGCAGGGTTAATGTGAAAAGGAGGGGATGCAGGGCTCAACAGCACAGCTAGGAGCTCTTCTTTGAGTCATAAAAGTGCATTGAAATTATTTAGGAACTGTGCACACTTTGGAGAGGTGTGTGGCCACTTGGAAACACCAGTTAGACCTCTCCCTTAAACCCTTGTAATTTTTTTGTCTTGTGTTGCACCTACCCCAAATTTTCCACAAATATTCTTGTCATGTTACTGAATGCATCCAGAGTATTTTCAGATTTTGTTAATAACAAATGCTGCGACAAAGTATGGCAAATTTAAAATGCACATAAAATGTCATGTTTGGATTCAGTCTCTTGTCAGGTGAACTGTTGTCTCCTTACCTTTATTCTAATAATTGTCCCATAATCTCCTAACTGTTCCCTTATATTTGCTACCATGGTTATGCATATGCTTTACATTTTCTTCTGGAAAAACTCATTCAATTTAGCGCTATCCATATAGGCCAATTCCCACCAGTGTAAGAGCTTTACAAACATACATCTGTAATAATAGTCCTGTAATCTGTTACATTCTTTGATAAAATGTACTCTAAATTTGACTGCTAAGATATTTTAAGTTAAAGAATTCTGTGACTCCGCAAATGGTAGTTCTTTTGAAGATGATTTGGTGGTCCCCAGAACAGAAAAGGTTGTGGACCTCTGATATACGGTAAAATACAGTACCGCTCGGGTTTACGATTAAACTTTAAGATCAGAATAAGGTAGACTTACCAAGTTGGTAACACTTTATTTTACACTTGTAGACATTACTAGGTGCTAGTATTTACTATTATTTAAATTCATACGTGTTTGCAAGTACATAGTAAAATGGTAATTACAAATAAATAACCTATGAATTATTTATATGTTTCAGTTGTGAGAGATGTTAATTAACTATACAAATGAGTGAATTCGTTTTTGTCAAGCTTTAGAAATTTGCCTGTTTGTTGTTTGAGTGTACAGTACTTTTGGGGCATTATAGAACCCTGGCTATAGTGCAAGCTTTTTTCATTAGTTTAGCGTTATTTGAGGTGTTATAATGTTCTTATTATGAATGGTCTAATCAATTTCTCAATGGAAGATAAATAAGAAATAGATACATGAATGACTTTTTGTTAAGGTTTTGAAAGCTGCTTATTTGATTTTATAGTATTTTTGGGGCATCGTTGTACCCTTTTAGGCTGCCTTATAAGCATTGCGTTTTTGTAAATATTTGATTTGAACAGTTATCAAAGTTGAGATTTTGAACATAAATATTTAAAGCATTACCTGACAGTAATTGTATTACAATCATCACAGTAAAGATTCAGAATAGGAGAGGGAAACAGTAGACGTAATTTGATATTTGGTGTTGATTAATTAACTTAAATAGATTTCATTGCAATATTTGTAGTATTTTGTATGATCTCTGAGGTAAGGGTCTCATTTTTTAAATAATTGGGTCTTTTTTTTTGGTGACATGGTGACAATTCAATCTTGTGCTATTTTGCCTGTGAAAAAAATTAAATAAACTTCATATCCATTTTCTATGGGTTTTCCAGTCATTCAAAGGCCGTTAATCCTGTATTTTGTAGTTTTCTAGTTTTTTGGGATGTGCAATATTTCCATTGTTTTTATATTTATGTCTTTCCCGATGTATTTGTCCAGGATTCCTGGATGATGTTTGATCAATTGCTTGATTGCTGAATGACTGTTGCTTAGGGTTAAGGTCATGTTTGCAGGTCAACATTAGGGTTAAGGTTAGGTTTAGGGTTAGGGAAAATATCATTTTGAATGGTTGTAAATGTGTGTGTGTGTGTGTGTGTGTGTGTGTGTGTGTGTGTGTGTGTGTGTGTGTGTGTGTGTGTGTGTGTGTGTGTGTGTGTGTGTGTGTGCATGCTTGCATCCATAACATGATGGCCCATATTTTTCCACATATAACAATCTACATTGTGGGTTATGTTTTATCTTGGATTGTTGTCAAATTCGATTGTGATCATATATTGGATTGTGAATAGTCACAAACATTTTAGTCTTGAAACAGGTCTTAAAACCCCTCGTGCTCCCGAGAGAATCTTATTAGCTAGAGTGGTGTTTGTCAGGCCATGAGACACCCCGAAAATAGGTCTTCTCACAAAATCGTCTGTAGCGTCTGAATGGTTTCGCCTAGAACCAAACTCCTCTATGGAAAGATGAGACTCCCACGAACACGATGGAGTTTTCCATTTTGCTCTACAAACATCTTGGGACTTGTCAGAAGTCGGTACATGTCTGTAGCGTCCAAACAGTTTGGGCTACGTCACGAAATGGATTGGGAGATAAGTGAATAAGTGGCTGGTGTGATCAGACGCACCTGCAGAGAGTTGACTAATCAAACAGGTAGCTGGGGATTGGCTGTCATTTCCTTTAAAAGCCGTGTGTTTTCTGTTGTTTGGCTGCTAAGAGTTGAGCTGAGAATGTCTCTCTGTGGGGATCGGTCCCCTATAAGGTTTGTATGTCTCGGGTGTTTGCTGGGATTGCAATAAACCAGTGACTGCGGGATGAGAAGTCCTACAGGCAAATTCGAGTGAGGCGGCTGCACTGACAATGAACTGTGGCTGTGGAGCTGAGGGGTGATCTGAGAACAGAGGACAAAGAGGCATTGGTACAACAAACAGCTAGGAGCTTTAGCTCCGGCCAGTAAGGGACGTGATTCTTCCTGTGTTCCCCTTACATTACACTTTCTCTCTCTGGGCTACTTTACCACACCACTGAAAGCCACTAATGTCGGCAGGTTTCCCTGTCTCCCTCTCATTCCGGGCCATCGGTGAAGTTGCCAAACAGTCTCAGACCGGTCGTGTTCCAGGACAGGGAGCTATGCGGATCTTGGTATTTCGCCAGACAGACATTTATTATTTAATTTTTGTGGGGATATGGTTCGCGTTGGGTCCTAGAAATTGAGAACCTATCCCCACCCTCTCTACATGTTGTCTTGTCTGTCTTTCCAACTCACTATTTTGTCCCATAGCAGCAGAGTCCTTTAGAGGGGTTGGCAGAGTAGAGCAAGGCCAACGAGCAGTATGGCTGGTGGTATTGTCATGCTGGAGAGTCATGTCAGTATGAGCCTGCAGGAAGGGTACTACATGAAGGAAGAGGATGTCTTCCCTGTAATGCACAGCGTTGAGATTGTCTGCAATGACAACAAGCTCAGTCTGATGATGCTGTGACACACTGCCCCAGACCATGACGGACCCTCCACCTCCAAATCGATCCCGCTCCAGAGTACAGGCCTCGGTGTAACGCTCATTCCTTTGACGATAAACGCGGAACCGACCTTCAACCCTGGTGAGACACAACTGTGACTCGTCAGTGAAGAGCACTTTTTGCAAGTCCTGTCTGGTCCAGCGACAGTGGATTTGTGCCCATAGGCGACGTTGTTGCCGGTCATGTCTGGTGAGGACCTGCCTTACAACAGGCCTACAAGCCCTCAGTCCAGCCTCTCTCAGCCTATTGAGGACAGTCTGAGCACTGATGGAGGGATTGTGCGTTCCTGGTGTAACTCGGGCAGTTGGTGTTGCCATCCTGTACCTGTCCTGCAGGTGTGATGTTCGGATGTACCGATCCTGTGCAAGTGTCTTAACGACCATTCCACAGGTGCATGTTCACTAAATGGGGAGGCAGGTTGGCATAGTGATTAGAGTTTTGGACTAGTAACCGGAAGGTTGCAAGTTCAAACCCCCGAGCTGACAAAGTACAAATCTGTCGTTCTGCCCCTGAACAGGCAGTTAACCCACTTTTCTTAGGCCGTCATTGAAAATAAGAATTTGTTCTTAACTGACTTGCCTAGTAAAATAACGGTTAAAAAAATGTTTATGGTACATTGAACAAGCATGGGAAATAGTGCTTAATCCCTTTAATGAATATCTGTGAATTTATTTGGATTTTTACAAATTATGGTTGAAAGACAGGGTCCTGAAAAAGGGACGTTTCTTTTTTTTACATTGTTGCAGTGCCATATTAGAATAATTCAGTGTGCAGTGGAGTGAGATTTTTATTGCTTTTTACGATATTTTCACAGTGCCATATCAAAATAATTTGCAGTGTGTAACTTTCACATTTCTTTTGCGGTAACCTACCTGAGGGGAGGCTCTATGTCGACTCCATCCGGGAAATCGTGCAGTCTGTTGTGGGAATTGGGGAAACAGGTTCCAAATCCATGTTAACCCATGAAATGAAAATACAACTTACCCTGAGCCTACTTACCTGTCCTGGTCTTCTGTGTTGGGGTTGTGTGCTGTGTTGGGTGGAGTTAAAAGGGGTTAAAAGTAGCATCGGTAGGATTTCTCGAAGCACAGTTATCTTGCACATGGGGCTATGGATCAGCTAGGGGATGGGGCACAAAGGGCAGCAAGTTCTTTAGTGGCAGGCCCACTACCTCAGTATACTCCTGTTGCAATGCCTTGGTTCATGTGTTCACCCTGGGTTACCAAATGTATTGCTGAGAGTAGTGGATTTAGTTTTGGGGAGTTGTGGGCACAAATGGAATCCCTAGAACAGGCAGAACAGCAGTAGATTGATTTCATCATGGGGGCTCTAGATGGCAGTGCAAAGAAAAAGCATGTTGTTTAGTCAAGTCCAGATGAACTCACCTGCTTCTTTGTGGGCTGCATTACAGGACCAGTTTGGCAGCCTCACCCCAACACTCACTCTCCGGTCCTGCTTCTTTGACTACAACCAGAGGGGAGATGAACCTATGGGAGACTACCTCCTGCTTACACAGGAGCTATTTAGCCGATGGCTCCAATCAGAACAGGACAGATCTGTCAACGATTAATCAACTCTTCACAACCAATTTGTTATAAGTCTAAAGGAGGGCTCTCTGAAACAGGAGCTCCAGAAGTATGCGCGGCAACAGCAAGGGATGAAGTCAGACTCTCACAAACATGTAAATGTCGGTTATTTTGCTCTAGGATGCTCACAAGACTCATCTGAAGGTCCTCCCAGTACCAGTTTGAAAAATGAATGGGTGTATAGTACACTGCTCAAAAAAATAAAGGGAACACTAAAATAACACATCCTTGATCTGAATGAATGAAATATTCTTATTAGATACTTTCTTCTTTTCATAGTTGAATGTGCTGACAACAAAATCACACAAACATTTTCAATGGAAATCAAATGTATCAACCCAAGGAGGTCTGGATTTGGAGTCACACTCAAAATTAAAGTGGAAAACCACACTACAGGCTGATCCAACTTTAATGTAATGTCCTTAAAAGTCAAAATGAGGCTCAGTAGTGTGCGTGGCCTCCACGTGCCTGTATGACTTCCCTAAAACGCCTGGGCATGCTCCTGATGAGGTGGTGGATGGTCTCCTGAGGGATCTCTTCCCAGACCTGGACTAAAGTATCCACCAACTCCTGGACAGTCTGTGGTGGATGGAGCGAGACATGATGTCCCAGATGTGCTCAATTGGATTCAGGTCTGGGGAACGGGCGGGCCAGTCCATAGCATCAATGCCTTCCTCTAGCAGGAATTGCTGACACACTCCAGCCACATGAGATCTAGCATTGTCTTGCATTAGGAAGAACCCAGGGCCAGCCGTACCAGCATATGGTCTCACAAGGGGTCTGAGGGTCTCATCTCGGTACCTAATGGCAGTCAGGCTACCTCTGGCAAGCACATGGAGGGCTGTGCGGCCCCCCAAAGAAATGCCACCCCACACCATGACTGACCCACCGCCAAACCGGTCATGCTGGAGGATGTTGCAGGCAGCAGAACGTTCTCCACGGCGTTACCAGACTCTGTCACGTCTGTCACGTGCTCAGTGTGAACCTGCTTTCATCTGTGAAGACCACAGGGCGCCAGTGGTGAATTTGCCAATCTTGGTATTCTCTGGCAAGTGCCAAACGTCCTGCACGGTGTTGGGCTGTAAGCACAACCCCCACCTGTGGACGTCGGGCCCTCATACCACCCTCATGGAGTCTGTTTCTGACCGTTTGAGCTGACACATGCACATTTGTGGCCTGCTGGAGGTCATTTTGCAGGGCTCTGGCAGTGCTCCTCCTGCTCCTCCTTCCACAAAGGCGGAGGTAGCGGTCCTGATGCTGGGTTGTTGCCCTCCTATGGCCTCCTCCACGTCTCCTGATGTACTGGCCTGTCTCCTGGTAGCGCCTCCATGCTCTGGACACTACGCTGACAGACACAGCAAAGGAAAATTCCAGGAAGTTCTTGGAACATTGTGTCATGTTTTTAAAGTGTCAGCTATAAGCGGTGGTATTATCAAGTCCACCTGGTCGTGCTGCTGCTCCAGTTTCAACTGTTCTGCCTGCGGCTAGGGAACCCTGACCTGTTCACCAAACGTGCTACCTTGTCCCGGACCTGCTTTTCTCGACTGTCTCTCGCTCTCTCTACCACACCTGCACACCAGCCAAATGACATTTACTCCTGAGGTCCTGACCTATTGCGCCCTCTACAACCACTGATTATTATTTGACCCTGCTCGTCATCTATGAATGTTTGAACATCTTGAATAACAATCTGGCCATAGATACTTATTTCTAATTATGTTAGAATGCAAAGATAAAGAAAATCTCTCTTCTCACTAACGGCAAATGATTGCATCTTTTCAATCAATCACATCAGCAGATGTCACAAAGTGCATATACACTTATACACTTATGCAATGCAGATGTAGAACCATGGTGGCTAGAAAGAAACGTAGAGAGGATATTAAAAGAGTACATGTCCATGAAGGCTATATCGTTCTTCAAGGTGTTAAAATGTTCATAGATGACCAACCAAGTTGTCACGGGATACTAGGAGTGGTAGGTTGGAATCAGGCGCAGAGAGCAGGGTTCAGTATATCTTGATTTTATTCTCCGGCCAAAAAAACGGTCACGCCAACATACAGGGCGCATAGAACAGACCAGCCCAAAACACAGGACCAAACAGTCCGGAGAATACACACATGAAAACCACAATCCAACAAAGTGACAAAAAACAATCCCGCACAAAACAAGGGCGGGACAACCTACTACATATAGGGAAGCTAATTAAACTAAAATACACACAGGTGAAACTAATAAGACAAAACCAACAGATAAACGAAAAAGGGATCGGTAGCGGCTAGTAGGACGGTGACGACGACCGCCGAGCACCGCCTGAACAGGCAGGGGAGCCAACTTCGGCGGAAGTCGTGACACAAGTCCAATAAAAATCAGTGGTTATGGAAGGTCAACAGGTCAGCACCTCAGGAGAAAATGTCAGAGAGGTGAAGATGAACCTGCTTTATGTTATGAATAAGAGTGTTCATCATACCCTCCCATTTTCACCAAACTCTAGGCTCCTTGCAATGCAATACTTCAACCACTAGAAACTGTGTGTACGTATGTTCTAAAAATTGCGGGAGGGTAGTTTCATTTTTATAAATGGCAACTTTTGCGTGAAAACTGGCACACGCATGTTTACCACTTCCAGTCTGAGTGTGTGTAACAGTGTGTGTTTGTAGATGGTTGCGAATATCTGTCTATTGTGCTTGAAGCTATTTCACAGCAGCCTTTTCAAGATGCTGGAAGGCACTGAGAATATATTTCCCTAGTTCCAAACTACTTTTCTACTAGTGCTGAATTCTGCATCAGTTCATCATTCGTGCTTGCAATATGGCCCTGGGCTATCTAAGGATACCCTTCAACCTAACCCTTAATTTGTGCCTAAAGTTAGCAATTCATCCTTGTCTTAGAGTATTTGGCTTGTCACCCACCTCCCTTTTCTCGTCAACGGTTGTCCCATTGGATAGTGGAGGGTATTTCTATATATTTACTTATAATAGCAGGTGAGTTCAACCTCCGGGGAGCCTGAGGCATTTGTTTTAGTGCATTTCTGTACAACAGATTTGCAATGCGGCAAGTTGGCATCCCCTCACACGTTTATGAGGTTTTACCGGATGGAAATCATTATGCCTTCACATATGGTACTCAGTGTTGGGGCATCTGAAGGATAGGAGCAGTTACTATTTCCCCTTTTTATGTGAAAAATTTCTTACTTTTTAACTCTGAATTTTTGGCAAAGTGCTCATGAGTAAGCATTGTATAGTTAAAACTATACCTGTTGTATTTGTCGCATGTGACAAATACAATTTGATTGATTTGATTTATAAGCCAGTTACAGCCATTAAAACTATGTTTCAGTAGTGACACATTTTGTGGGGGGTGTGGAATTCAGGTAAATATTTCAAATATGCAATACAAAGTGTGTGAGCAGTATATACCTGACATATGTTGGAAGAAATATTTTACCCCCAATTTGCACTACATGGAATGCTGACAGTTAAACCACCAATGGGAAGGGCTGACAGAGATGATGAGCAATATGACTGTGGCTGGAGTGAGGTCATTGTGTGACCTCATGTTGGTTGTTGTGTCTTGGCAGCACAGGAGGTTGGTGGCACTTTAATTGGGGAGAACAGGCTTGTGGTAATGGCTGGAGCGGAATAGGAATCTAGAATCCATAACTCTATTTTACTTGATATGTCGTTATTACGCAATTAGAAACCATGCTGATCTGAGCAAGTTGGAAGAGAGAAGTGTTGGTTTTGGTCAAGGCTCATTGAAATACGTATGTAACTATTTGTTACTATCTAATTGGCATCCAATCCCCACAAGTCAGTGTAATCTATGAACAGGTTGAACCAAATTAGCCTTTTTAACTGAGAAACATACAGTGCCTTCAGAAAGTATTCCACCTCCTGACATTTTACACATTTTGTCGTGTTACAGCCTGAATGTACTGGATTACATTCAGATATATTGTCACTGGCCTACACACACAATGTCAAAGTGGAATTATGTTCTTTTAAATGTTTACAAATTAATAAAAAATGAAAAGCTGAAATGTCTTGAGTCAATAAGTACATACCCCCTTTGTTATGGCAAGCCTTAAGGTCAGGAGTAAAAATTTGCTTAACAGGTTACATAATATGTTGCAGGGACTCACTCGGTGCAATAATAGTGGTCACTCAGTCAAGCAGTAAATTTAAGACAGATTCAACCGCAACGACCAGGAAGGTTTACCAATAACTCACAAAGAAGGGCACCTATTGGTATGTGGGTAAAAAAAAAAGAATATCCCTTCGAGCAAGGTGAAGTTATTATTTACACGTTGGATGGTATCAATACACCCAGTCAGTACAAAGATTCAGGCCTCCTTCCTCTATCAGTTGCCGGAGAGGAGGGAAACTGCTCAGAGATTTCACCATGAGGCCAGATACTTCCGGCGCCGACAGAGATGGCCGCCTCGCTTCGCGTTCCTAGGAAACTATGCAGTTTTTTTTTTTTTTTTACGTGTCATTTCTTACATTAGTACCCCAGGTCATCTTAGGTTACATTACATACAGTCGAGAAAAACTACTGAATATAAGAGCAGCGTCAACTCACCATCAGTACGACCAAGAATATGACTTTCGCGAAGTGGATCCTGTGTTCTGCCTTTCACCCAGGACAATGGAATGGATCCCAGCCGGCGACCCAAAAAAACGACTTCGTAAAAGAGGGAAACGAAGCGGTCTTCTAGTCAGACTCCGGAGACGGGCACATCGTGCACCACTCCTTAGTATACTTCTCGCCAATGTCCAGTCTCTTGACAACAAGGTTGATGAAATACGAGCAAGGGTAGCATTCCAGAGGGACATCAGAGACTGTAACGTTCTTTGGTTCACGGAAACATGGCTCACTGGAGAGACGCTGGTGGTGATGGTTTCTCCACGCATCGCGCCGACAGAATCTAACATATTTCTGGTAAGAAAAGGGGCGGGGGCGTATGCCTTATGGCTAACGAGACGTGGTGTGATCACAAAAACATACAGGAACTCAAATCCTTCTGTTCACCTGATTTAGAATTCCTCATAATCAAATGTCCACCGCATTATCTACCAAGGGAATTCTCTTCGATTATAATCACAGCCGTATATATTCCCCCCCAAGCAGACACATCGATGGCTCTGAAAAAACTTTATTTGACTCTTTGCAAACTGGAATCCATACATCCTGAGGCTGCATTCATTGTAGCTGGGGATTTTAACAAGGCTAATCTGAAAACAAGACTCCCTAAATTGTATCAGCACATCGATTGCGCAACCAGGGCTGGCAAAACCTTGGATCATTGCTATTCTAACTTCCGCGACGCATATAAGGCCCTGCCCCGCCCTCCTTTCGGAAAAGCTAACCACGACTCCATTTTGTTGATCCCTGCCTACAGACAGAAACTAAAACAAGAAGCTCCCACGCTGAGGTCTGTCTAACGCTGGTCCGACCAATCTGATTCCACACTCCAAGACTGCTTCCATCACGTGAACTGGGATATGTTTCGTATTGCGTCAGACAACAACATTGACGAATACGCTGATTCGGTGTGCGAGTTCATTAGAACGTGCGTTGAAGATGTTCTTCCCACAGCAACGATTAAAACATTCTCAAACCAGAAACCGTGGATTGATGGCAGTATTCGCGTGAAACTGAAAGCGCAAACAACTGCTTTTAATCAGGGCAAGGTGACCGGAAACATGACCGAATACAAACAGTGTAGCTATTCCCCCTGCAAGGCAATCAAACAAGCTAAGCGTCAGTATAGAGACAAAGTAGAATCTCAATTCAACGGCTCAGACACAAGAGGTATGTGGCAGGGTCTGCAGTCAATCACGGATTACAAAAAGAAAACCAGCCCTGTCACGGACCAGGATGTCTTGCTCCCAGGCAGACTAAATAACTTTTTTGCCCGCTTTGAGGACAATACAGTGCCACTGACACGGCCTACAACGAAAACATGCAGACTCTCCTTCACTGCAGCCGAGGTGAGTAAAACATTTAAACGTGTTAACCCTCGCAAGGCTGCAGGCCCAGACGGCATCCCCAGCAGCGCCCTCAGAGCATGCGCAGACCAGCTGGCTGGTGTGTTTACGGACATATTCAATCAATCCCTATCCCAGTCTGCTGTTCCCACATGCTTCAAGAGGGCCACCATTGTTCCTGTTCCCGAGAAAGCTAAGGTAACTGAGCTAAACGACTACCGCCCCGTAGCACTCACTTCCGTCATCATTAAGTGCTTTGAGAGACTAGTCAAGGACCATATCACCTCCACCCTACCTGACACCCTAGACCCACTCCAATTTGATTACCGCCCAAAAAGGTCCACAGACGAAGCAATCTCAACCACACTGCACACTGCCCTAACCCATCTGGACAAGAGGAATACCTATGTGAGAATGCTGTTCATCGACTACAGCTCGGCATTTAACACCATAGTACCCTCCAAGCTCATCATCGAGCTCGAGACCATGGGTCTTGACCCCGCCCTGGGCAACTAGGTACTGGACTTCCTGACGGGCCACCCCCAGGTGGTGAGGGTAGGCAACAACATCTCCACCCCGCTGATCCTCAACACTGGGGCCCCACAAGGGTGCGTTCTGAGCCCTCTCCTGTACTCCCTGTTCACCCACGACTGCGTGGCCACGCACGCCTCCAACTCAACCATCAAGTTTGCGGACGACACAACAGTGGTAGGCTTGATTACCAACAACGACGAGACGGCCTACAGGGAGGAGGTGAGGGCCCTCGGAGTGTGGTGTCAGGAAAATAACCTCACACTCAACTTCAACAAAACTAAGGAGATGATTGTGGACTTCAGGAAACAGCAGAGGGAACACCCCCCTATCCACATTGATGGAACAGTAGTGGAGAGGGTAGTAAGTTTTATTAAGTTCCTCGGCATACACATCACAGACAAACTGAATTGGTCCACCCACACAGACAGCATCGTGAAGAAGGCGCAGCAGCGCCTCTTCAACCTCAGGAGGCTGAAGAAATTCGGCTTGTCACCAAAAGCACTCACAAACTTCTACAGATGCACAATCGAGAGCATCCTGGTGGGCTGTATCACCGCCTGGTACGGCAACTGCTCCGCCCACAACCGTAAGGCTCTCCAGAGAGTAGTGAGGTCTTCACAACGCATCACCGGGGGCAAACTACCTGCCCTCCAGGACTCCTACACCACCCGATGTTACAGGAAGGCCATAAAGATCATCAAGGACAACAACCACCCGAGCCACTGCCTGTTCACCCCGCTATCATCCAAAAGGCGAGGTCAGTACAGGTGCATCAAAGCTGGGACCGAGAGACTGAAAAACAGCTTCTATCTCAAGGCCATCAGACTGTTAAACAGCCACCACTAACATTGAGTGGGTGCTGCCAACACACTGACTCAACTCCAGCCACTTTAATAATGGGAATTGATGGGAAATGATGTAAAATATATCACTAGCCACTTTAAACAATGCTACCTAATATAATGTTTACATACCCTACATTATTTATCTCATATCACCTCACATCTACTGCATCTTTATGTAATACATGTATCACTAGCCACTTTAACTATGCCACTTTGTTTACATACTCATCTCATATGTATATACTGTACTTGATACCATCTACTGTATCTTGCCTATGCTGCTCTGTACCATCACTCATTCATATATCTTTATGTACATATTCTTTATCCCCTTACACTTGTGTGTATAAGACACTAGTTTTGGAATTGTTAGTTAGATTACTTGTTGGTTATTACTGCATTGTCGGAACTAGAAGCACAAGCATTTCGCTACACTCGCATTAACATCTGCTAACCATGTGTATTTTTAATTTTTAATTTTACCTTTATTTAACCAGGCAAGTCAGTTAAGAACACTTTCTTATTTTCAATGACAGCCTGGGAACAGTGGGTTAACTGCCTGTTCAGGGGCAGAACGACAGATTTGTACCTTGTCAGCTCGGGGGTTTGAACTCACAACCTTCCGTTTACTAGGCCAACGCTCTAACCACTAGGCTACGCTGCCGCCCTAATGTGACAAATACATTTGATTTGATTTGATTTGATACTTTAAAACAATTTGAGTTTAATGGCTGTGATAGGTGAAAACTGAGGATGGATCAACAACATTGTAGTTATTTCACAATACTAACCTAATTGACAGAGTGAAAAGAAGGAAGCCTGTACAGAATACTAAAGTAGTACTGTAAAAAATGTGGCTAAAGCAATTCAATTTTTGTCTTGAATACAAAGTGTTATGTTTGGGGAAAATCCAATATAAAGTAAAGTACCACACTCCATATTTTCAAGCATAGTGGTGGCTGCATCATGTTATGGGTATGCTTTTAATTGTTAAGGACTGGGGAGTTTATCAGGATAAAAATCCTTGAAGAAAGCCTCGTTCAGTCTGCAATACACCAGACACTGGGAGATAAATTCACCTTTCAGCAGGACAATAAACTAAATCACAAGGCTAAATCTACACTGGGTTGCTAATCAAGAACAGTGAATATTTACCAAAAACAGTGAATGTTCCTCAGCGGTCGAGTTACAGTTCTGACTTAAATCGCAGTGCTTGAGGAGTCACAACAGATTTGGGTTTGATCCTGGGCTGTGTAACAGCCGGCCATGAAGAATCTCAAATATATAATATACACTGCTCAAAAAAGTGTAGGTTTCTCCTCCCTCTGCCCCTGAGAGGAGATGCCCACTCCCCCGGAGATGGTCAGGGGGAAACAAGGAAACAGACCAGGGCCATTTGACACAAAAGGGCTGACCTCCAAGGCCTTTGCCTGCGTGACCGATTTCAATTAGCTCTAATGACTGGTTTTGAAATACCAAGGCAGTAATAAACACAAATTGAGGTCCTGTGTGTGTAATTAGGACAGGCTCTGGATTTACTTTAATTAATCAGGCTGGGGCTGTGAGGCATGACTAAGGAATACCAGACCCACATAGGAGACAAGGGGTACGTTTTTGGTTGTTTCAGGGCTGTGTTGTGGGTGCTGTTGTCCTCATAGCATTGGATCCTTAGAAACCTGGCATGTTGTCGTGTTGAAGTATACAGTGCTGTGATAAAGTATTTTCTCCACTTTGCATAATTTTGATAACGAGTGTTAGATTTTCAACTAAAACCTAATTTTAGATAAAGGGAACCTGAGTGAATAAAGAACACAACAATTACATGTTCATTATTTTATTTATTTCATAAACAAAGTTCTGCAACACTCAATTCCCCTGTGTGAAAAAGTAATTGCCCCCTTACAGTCAATAACTGGTTGTAGCACATTTAGCTGCAGTGACTCCAACCAAACCCTTCCTGTAGTTGTTGATCAGTCTCTCATATCGCTGTGGAAGAATTTTGGCGCAGTCTTGCATGCCCACTGCTTTAACTCAGCAACAGTTGTTTACAAAATACGTCATAAAGGAAAACATTCCTAGCGGGCGGAACAGATATGATGCTGGTTACACAAAAGAAAAGGGCTGGGTTTGAGTGAAAGAGCGGGAAGACTGAGGACCAAAGGAAGAAGCTGTGCTATCGTAAATACAGTATTTTATGCATTCTAAATTACCGCACATTTGGAAAAGGAAAAAGCAACACATATTTACTCTGAGCTGCGCTTTGGTAGATAGATGGAAGGCCGTGTTGCCAAACCGAGTCAATTGGATACGTGGTAGTAACATCGTTGTGTGATAGACGGAATACTCTGTCTGTTCCTTCCTAACCCTCGTTTGCAGCTGCTATTGCTAACTCAATGGATAGGAGGTATCACTTATGTAGTGAATAAGAGTTCAAATTCATACCATTCGCAATCAAAGCTCACGCTGATGTTGGCTTCGTTCTGTATTATTATCTGAACCATTCTGACATCGGACCGTCGTCCTCACATCCTCGGAACAGGAGGTTACATTTTCGTCAAGGGCTTATATAGTGGAGGAAGAAAAAGGGCGTGTTTCAGAGTTTACAACCTATGTCTCTTCACATGGGCGGGCCACTGAGTCGGGCCTAATTCACTCATGAAAACCCAATTCTCACATTTTAGAAGCTAAAATCACATTTCATCCCATCATGAATAATTTCATATTCAAACATTTAAATTGAACAACAATTCCATGTGAATCCGATAAGTCTGATGTGTAGACTTTACACTGTAGAGTTTATGTCATTTTATCATTGATGAGAATGTCTCAGATGACAACCGAACTGACATCATATTCATTAAGTACCACTGCATATGTTCAATTGGTCGGATTACCAGAATATAGTTCATTTCCCCCACCTTCTGATGTTCCCAGAATCTCTATGTTAACCAAGGGGTTTTCAAATGTAACATCAGTAGGGTAGAGAGAGGAAAAAGTGGGAGAGAGGTATTTATGACTGTCATAAACCTACCCACAGGTCAACGTCATGACAGGACCCATGTCATACAGAAAGTTGTACTTTTGTCCATAGAACATTCTTAGAAAAGTCTTGATGATATTCCAGGTGCTTTTTAGCAAACTTGATTCAACTTTTTGCATGAGATGGGTCCCATTATGTCTGGGGAAAAACAAATACTGCATTTCACAGTAAGAACCTCAAACCAACGGTCAAGCATGGTGGTGGAAGCGTGATGGTTTGGGGATGCCCAGGACCTGGACATCTTGCCTTGATAGAAAGACACAAGAATTCTGCTCTGTATCAGAGAATTCTACAGGGGAATTTCAGACCATCCATCTGGGAGCTGAAGCCCAGCTGGGTCATGCAACAAGACAATGATGCAAAACACACAATCTACCCGAAAAATTGTTCAAAAGCAACCCATTTGAAGTTTTCGAATGGTCAAAGTCCAGACCCAATCCCAACTGAGGTGTTGCAGCAGAACTTGAAAAGAGCCGTTCCTGCTGGAAAACCTACAGATGTCGCTGAGTTAAGGCCAGTTCCTCATGCAAGATTGGGCCAAAATTCCTCCACAGCAATGTGAGAGACTGATCAACAACTACAGGAAGTATTTTGTTGCAGTCATTGCAGCTAAAGGTGGAACAACTAGTTATTGAGCGTAACGGGGCGATTACTTTTTCACACAGGGGCATTGGGTGTTGCATAACTTTGTTAATTAAATAAATAAAATAAGTATTTGTGCTCCCTTTCTGGCCTCTAGGTCACCAGGCTGCTCGTTATGGTGCACACCTGTCACCAGTGTTACCCGCATCTGCACATAATGACACTCACCTGGACTCCATCACCTCATTGATTACCTGCCCTTTATATGTCACACCCTTTGGTTTCTTCCCCAGTCGTCGTTGTTTCTGTATCATGTTGGTGCACTGTTCGTGTTTCTTATTGTGTTCGTTTACTTATTAAATGTATTCACTCCCTAAACCTGCTTCCTGACTCAGCGTACATCATTACAATTCTTTTGTTATTTGTAAGATCAGGTTCCCTTTATCTAATATTAAGTTTTGGTTGAAGATCTGGTAACATTCAGTATCAAAAATATGCAAGAATAGAAAGGGGCAAATACTTTTTCACGGCACTATATATATTCATAATTCTCCCCTTATTTGAATTAAACCTACAAATCGAAATTGTTTTGTAGAATCTCGGTTCACTCTTCACGCCACTCGAGAGCTGTACGTGTTTTCAATTAACGGCTGCTTGATGTTCACCACCCTCCTTCCTGACCTTTGTGTGGAGTTGAGTCAGACGTGGGAGTACTGCACCATTAATAGCAGATGAGAGGGTTTCATGTATTCATCCTGTTGAACCTGGGAAGCTCGGAGAGAAAAGCCACATTGACAGACTTGTTCCACATTTGTGAATTTATCTTATTTCCCCATTCCTTGAATCATCTGAACATCTTGCTTGTCAAAAGATTTTGTGCTGTTGAAAAGGAGCCGATTGGTTCTCCAGGAGAGGCTGTGTTTGATTATGCAAGGCATGTCGTGTTTTAGCATAAAAGAGAACTATAATGGATGTTTTTTAAAGCCATCGTCTGTAATGCAGTGGTCCACATGAGCCACTTTCCCTGCACGGAACAGTTCTACAGCACTGTTACATAAAAGTTTGCTCCCCTCATTCTGGCTGGAATACAGTATATTATGAATGTACAACTACAAAAATATAATCGCAACAATTTAAAAGATTGTACTGAGTTACAATTCATAGAAGGATATCAGTCAATTTAAATAAATAAAGGCTCTAATCTGTGGATTTCACATGACATGCGCAACCATGGGTGGGCCTGGAAGGGCCCAGCCAATCAGAATTCGTTTTTCCCCACAAAAAGTGCTTTATTCACGGGCAGAAATATTTCTCAGCGCAGGTGAAGAAGCCAATGTGGAGTTCCTGTGTTGGCATGGTTACCAGTGGTCTGCCGTTGTCAGGACCCTTGGACGTACTGCCAAATTCTCTAAAACGACATTGGTAGAGAAAGACCTTTCAATTCTCTGGCAACAGCTCTGGTGGACATTCCTGCAGTCAGCATGCCAATTGCACTCTCCCTCAAAACTTGAGACATCTGTGGTTTGTGTTGTGTGACAAAACTGCAGATTGCCCTTTTATTGCCCCCAGCACAAGGTGCACCTGTGTAATGATCATGCTGTTTCATCAGTTTCTTGATATGCCACACCTGTCAGCTGGATAGATTATCTTGGAAAATGAGAAATGCTCACTAACAGGGATGTAAACATATTTGTGCAGAACATTCTAGAGAAATAAGCTTTTTGTGAGTGTGGAATATTTCTGGGATCTTTTATTTTAGCTCATGAAACATGGGACCAACACTTTACATGTTGTGTTTATATTTCTGTTCAGTATATTTAGTTATTAGGCATTTTGCAGGATGAAACCTCTTAAGATGCACTATTTTGTTTCAAGTGTCCAATTTTTTTATTTTTTTTATTTAACCTTTATTTTATTAGTCAAGTCAGTTAAGAACAAATTCTTATTTACAATGACGGCCTACACCGGCCAAACCCGGACGATGCTGGGCCAATTGTGCGCCGCACTATGGGACTCCCAATCACGTCCGGTTGTGATACAGCCTGGATGATACTCCCCATCCAGGATCCGGGATCGTGAATAAAGCCTCAGGCTCATTAGCATAACGCAACGTTAACGATTTCTGAAAAACGCAAATAAAATGAAAATAATGCACCTGCTCTCAAGCTTAGCCTTTTCTTAACAATACTGTCATCTCAGATTTTCAAAATATGCTTTTGAACCATAGCAAATCACTAATTTGTGTAATAGTATGCTAAGCTAGCTTAGCATTTTGAGTAGCATTTAGCACGCAACATTTTCACAAAAACCAGATAACCAAATAAATAAAATAATTTACCTTTGAAGAGCTTCGGATGTTTTCAATGAGGAGACTCTCAGTTACATAGCAAATGTTCAGTTTTTCCTGAAAGAATCTTTGTGTAGGAGAAATCGCTCCATTTTGTACATCACATTTGGCTACCGAAACGAACCGAAAATTCAGTCACCAAAACGTCAACCTTTTCCGAATTAACTCCATAATATCGACCGAAACATGGCAAATGTTGTTTGGAATCAATCCTCAAGGTGTTCTTTCACATATTTCTACATTGATATGCAGTTCGTGGAAGCCTGCTTTCCCCTCAGAATTGCATGGAAAAATACCAGCAGCTGAAAAAGACGCACCAATTTCGATGGAGGACACCGGGCGGACACCTGGAAAATGTAGTCTCTTATGGTCAATCTTCCAATGATATGCCTACAAATACGTCACAATGCTGCAGACACCTTGGGGAAACGACAGAAAGGGCAGGCTCATTCCTCTCGCATTCACAGCCATATAAGGAGACAATGGAAAACGGAGCCTCAAAAATCCTGCTGGTTTCCTGGTTGCCGTTTCATCTTGGTTTTGCCTGTAGCTCCCGTTCTAGGGCACCCACAGACAATATCTTTGCAGAAAATTCAGAGTGTTTTCTTTCCAAAGCTATCAATTATATGCATAGTCGAGCATCTTTTTGTGACAAAATATCTTGTTTAAAACGGGAACGTTTTTCATCCAAAAATGAAATTGCGCCCCTAGAGTTTCAAGAGTAACAAGAATAATACGGCAACTACTGTCTAATAATAACAATGACATAATAGTAATAAAACGTACATTAACAGCATGAAACATTTTGTGCAATTACTAATAGGCCTACAGCTAATAAAAACTACTGTTGCAACTACTATTATAACTCATATACCTTAGTACCTTTAATATACAGTATACATATATACATATTCACAAATACTTTCACTTGGTGATGTTTCTATTAGTTAAAAGCACAAACAGTTTGATCTTAACATTTGAAAAAGGGCTTTCTTAAATATCAATGTGTGATTTTAATGCCCTTATTTCTGTATGTACATCATTTCAGTCAGTTGGGCCTTTGTATCAGAAAGGTCTTACTCCAACCTTATGATGTACCCTTGGAATTTGTAATTGCTGCTGTTGTCAAAAGGAGTCTTAGAAAGTTAGCCGTTCCTTAATGTATACAGGGAAATTTAAGTTGATATATTTAAAAAATAAATTGCTATCAATGCATTTGTCTTCTGCTTGGGAGTGACAGACAATTTAGTGACTCCTACATTGTGCAATGATGTCTTATAATGCAACACAAAAATTAATCTGCAAGTGAGGTCGTGGTTGTGTTTTGACAGATGATGTCACCATAGTCTGGTATTGGAATCAGCAGTGGGCTTACTAAGGTCTTTCTAATGGATACAGTAAAACAATTATTAGATCTGTAAAGTAACCCAAGCTTATAGTTAATTGCTTTTGTAATATAATCAATATGTTTTCCAGGAGATAATTCAGTATCTATCCTCCAACACAGATATTTCAAACAATCAACACTTTCAAGAATTGTTCCACCACTTGCATGAATTTCTAAATTGCCAGCTGTGGAGTTTATTGTGGAGTTTATTGTGGAGTTTATAAGAGCACGCAGGTCCACCGGAGCACTAGTATCCGCTGGTGCCTGCCTGGTCTCTTCTTGTGTCTATTCTTGCGTCTTTGCTTCCATATGGAAAGATAAACATGACTGAAGTACACACACACATACATACGCAAGCATTCATACATGCATGGACACACACACGCACACACGCACACACACACACACACACACACACACACACACACACACACACACACACACACACACACACACACACACACACACACACACACACACACACACACACACAGCTCTGTGCCTGATGAGCCACTGCGTAAACAGTTGTTCGGCACACAGGTATAACACCCAGGCGCAACTCTCTCTTCGGGAACAGAAAGAATACAATAATGTACTTCTGTTATAAGATAATGGATGTCATAATGTATTCCTCTGCCAGCAAGTCTGCCTGCTTTGATGTGTATTTGATAATGTAAACAGATCAATTCTAACATTCGTTCCCATTTAATAATTAACAGGCATATTTATAGAAGATAAAGAAGGCAGGGTGTTGCTTTTCTATAGGCTGGTGCAACTGTGTCATATAACACCCTATCTCTCTGATATTTGAGCCCACAAAGAGAATTGCTAATGTTGTTTACTGTTGGTATAGATATCCTCTGAAGTGTCGTTGATTGCCACATTCTTGTGAAGGCTATAGGACCATAAGCCAATGCTTCACTACAAGAGCTCTGCTGGGAGACAATAATACCCATGATCCTTATCGAGACCACAGGGAGCTCTTGTCTGGGAGGGGGGGTGAGAGAGAGGTTATCATTGCTTCTAGATGTAAAAAGAAACTCATCTGAACAGACTGTAAAGGCCTGTATGTTTCAGCTGAAAACAATAGGAGAGGCTATTACAGGGTTTTCCTCATGTAGGCTATTAGTGATAATTGAATCCTAGATGTTTCTCTATGACTGTTCTGTTATAGATTTACATTGAGCAAGGGTCTCATTTAGGGCAAGTGGAATAGAGGCCAATACCCCTTTGCATGAAAATAGTTTAGGCTTGCAATAGAATTATGTATTTCAATTATATGAAATCGTGAAGTGGGCACCAGCTCGAGGGCGCCATCTGCCCATCATTACGCACACCTGTCACCATCATTACGTGCATCAGAGCTCTTTGGACTCACCTGGACTCCTTTACTTTGTTGATTGCCCCTTTATATCTCTCTGTTCCTCAGTTGGTTCTCTGCGTCAGCCTTATTGTTATAATGTTGTTTTGTTCCACCTGTCCAGACACTGTTCTTGTTTTGTTATATGTCCATTGTTTCACTAAATGTTCACTCCCTGTACTTGTTTCCCATCTCCAGTGTCTGTCCTTACAGGTATACAGCAACTGTACCAGAGTAATAGCAATTTGAACCCCACATTGATGTCCTTTTGACTTTATAGTTCAGTTCATCATGAATAATGAATAATGTTTGTCCAAAGCGACAATAGAATGAACAAGCAATCTAGATTGTCTTCTCACCAGAATACTAACACCAAACAGCCATACAGCAGAATGCCCCCATTCAACCTCATGTGTCCAGTCAAGGACATCCAGTTCCTCTTCTGTCCTGCAGCCAAGCTGGCTGTATGGCCTGCTGTATGGCCTGCTGTTTGGCCTGCTGTATGGCCTGCTGTTTGGCCTGCAGTATGGCCTGCTGTATGGCCTGCTGTTTGGCCTGCTGAATGGCCTGCTGTTTGGCCTGCTGTATGGCCTGTTGTATGGCCTGTTGTTTGGACTGCTGAATAGCCTGCTGTTTGGCCTGCTGTATGGCCTGCTGTATGGCCTGCTGTATAGCCTGCTGTATGGCCTGCTGTACGGCCTTCTGTATGGCCTGTTGTATGGCCTGCTATATGGCCTGCTGTATGGCCTGCTGTTTGGCCTGCAGTATGGCCTGCTGTATGGCCTGCTGTTTGGCCTGCTGAATGGCCTGCTGTATGGCCTGCTGTATGGCCTGCTGTATGGCCTGCTGTATGGCCTGTTGTTTGGACTGCTGAATGGCCTGCTGTTTGGCCTGCTGTATGGCCTGCTGTATGGCCTGCTGTATAGCCTGCTGTATGTCCTGCTGTATGGCCTGCTGTATGGCCTGTTGTATGGCCTGCTGTTTGGCCTGTTGTATGGCCTGTTGTATGGCCTGCTGTATGGCCTGCAGTATGGCCTGCTGAATGGCCTGCTGTTTGGCCTGTTGTATGGCTTGTTGTATGGCTTGTTGTATGGCCTGCTGTATGGCCTGCTGTATAGCCTGTTGTATTGCCTGCTGTTTGGCCTGTTGTATGGCCTGCTGTTTGGCCTGTTGTATGGCCTGCTGTTTGGCCTGTTGTATGGCCTGCTGTATGGCCTGCTGTTTGGCCTGCTGAATGGCCTGCTGTATGGCTTGCTGTTTGGCCTGTTGTATGGCCTGCTGTATGGCCTGCTGTATGGCCTGCTGTTTGGCCTGTTGTATGGCCTGCTGTATGGCCTGCTGTTTGGCCTGCTGAATGGCCTGCTGTATGGCCTGTTGTATGGCCTGCTGTTTGGCCTGTTGTATGGCCTGCTGTATGGCCTGCTGTTTGGCCTGCTGAATGGCCTGCTGTATGGCCTGCTGTTTCGCCTGTGAGGAGTGTCTGAGGTTGGGACGCTTTGTTGCTTTACTCTAGAGCAGCAGCATAAAACAGTGATTTGGAGCACCATGGCTCATCCTCTTGCTGTGTTGTGGTGACAATGTTGCCATTCCAGAGCATGGAGGCTGAGGAGACACAAGGAGAGAGGGGGGAGGGAGTAGTGTGTTTGACATATTCAAGCTGTATGATTTTGTACATTCCTTTTACATTCTCCACATTCATATTGGAAATCCTCCCATATGTTTAGATGCACAAACAAATTCTGTGAGCTTTTTTCCTTTGCAATATTTTTTCCTTCAGCTGAACTGATTTGTTTTATTGGCTCTAAAACTTACTTAAAATTAAAGCCTTTAAATCAGTGAACATTTAAAACGTATCTGTATGTCCTAAAATAAAACATTTAGCAAGATCTCCAGTGGTGGTAAACATTGTTTGGACTGTATGCATCCTGTAAAGCTGACTGAGCATCGTCCTTTTCAAAGATGGTATTACTTCCCAGGGATGATGTGCTGTGACATGGCCTCCATTAAAGATTCAGCGGCAGCAGAACGCTCTCTCTTTGTGTGTGTGTGTGGGTGTGTGTGTGGTGTGTGTATTTGTTTGTGTGGAGAGGAGAAGCACTGTGATTTACACACTATCTTCTGTTTTATTAGAGAAAATGGAGGGGAGTTATACATGACCATTTACTATACTTTAGGGAGGGCTGGGTGTTTTATCCCTGTTAGGGTTGCAGTAGGCCAGAGCCAGGGGGCGAGGGTAGCTGTTAAAAACATGGACGCTCACCTCAGTACATTACTGGGCTATCAGTACTGGGCTGCCTGAAATGGATGATGGGAAGGATTTTGGTTTAAGCCAGATATTTTAAAGTAGAGTTCATGGAAAAAGTCAAAGGGTTACCATTATCACCACTCCTAGAGATGTGGGGTTTACCTGTCCCCAATCCTCAGACCCCTGCCTCTCTCTCCGTCCATTCAAACATGAAATGTCACGAGACTAATTTATCCAAAAGAACCTGCTTAGAACATAATCATCCTCTTTGACTTTTGTAGTCCTCTTATGTTTGGGGTTTCTCCAAGACATGCTACCGTAGGGATGGTGAAAGACCAGAAGAGCAGGAAGTGTGAGACTTGACTTGCACTTGCTCATAGTTAAAAATCCATTGTTTAAATAAACAATGAACATTTTGCTTGAGTAACAAACTACAAATCCACAAGTGATAGTTGTGCCTCATGTATGTGTAAACATGTATACGCAGGGCCCAGCTGTAAAAGAGACCATGGTCTCAGTCTGTGTTCCTTGTTGAAATAAATAATAATAATAATACACTTTCTGAATTTGTCTATTTCCGGAGCTCGGTTCGACGCCAGTTACACCACTGAACCATTGTGAATGCCCAGTCCGCCCTGCTCAGGCTGCTACAGTTGTAGGATCTTAATTTAATCCCGCAGCAACAGGAAATGTGAATTATTATGTGGATTATAATTTTTGTAGGTTTTGATACATTTTTCATAAGGGAAAATCAAGTGAAATTTCAAAGTGGAAATTACAAACTTCAGAAGACTTTTTAAACTTCAAATACACTACAAGTTGAAAATGTCATGCACCGCAGCAAGGGGATCAAATTAAGATCCTACATCTGTAGCAGCACAAACCATCCCCATCCCCACCATTGACACCAAACATCCATTTGTTGCACATAACCTATGATATGCAGGAGTTGTAAAAGCTGTAAAAGTTGTAAAGTGTTTATATTTCATCTCTCTGGGTGAGCAGTGTAAAGTGTCTAATTAACATGTCTGGGCTGAAAATTGCTCTGGTCTCCCGCAAGAGCAATTTGGTACGGTAATAAAATCACAGAATAAACAAACTGAGCCACTCACCAACTGCTTGTAGAGACATGAGAACAAACATAGGAGATGATGAACAAGACCATAAGACTGTTATATAAAAACATAAACCACTAAATGTTATGGCTTAGTTCTGCCTCCTAATTTTATTTTCCTTTCCTCGCAAAATGCATGTCATGTCAGGTCACCTAGCTGTACAATAATTGGTTAATGGCTGGTTTGGGGAATTGAGGTGTTATGGAAAAATCAGTTGGCTAACTGGGCATTAACTGTTTTCTGTTTCTGGAGAATGGCGCTTCAGTGAAAAATATTCCACCTCTGGAATTTCCATAGAGATTCAACCGTCTCATTTTGGAATTTTAATACGATTGGCAACTGCTGGCGTTTCCTTGGCAACTGTGTCGTTGGGAGAAAGGGATTTGAGTGGTGACTGTCGAGTGAGAGAGACATTGAGCATTGCTTCAGGGCTGTATTTTAACATTAGATGTAGGTTAATGAATAGTATAATGTTTAAGAGTTGCTTAGGCAAACAAATGATCACAATGTCCATCCATTTAGTAATTTCCAGCATTTTTCCTTCTAGTTAACGGTCTATGATACACATTACAATTTGGCCAAATGTACTTGTTTCCAATTAAATAGCTGCCCTGTCCTGTCAACCACCATAATACAGTGTCTCTCTCCTCGGTAAGCCCTGTGTCTGTGTGGTAAGGAAGTGGAAGCTAAACATAGAGAGACTCACCCATTGTTTGGCTGCAGGCTGTGGCTCCATCAAGTCCTTTCACTCGTGCTGTGTTTTGGTGCTCTCCATTTCCGTCCATTCACAATGACAAAGACGGTGGGAGGAGAGAGACAGACAAAGACCAGAGAGAGTTGTGTCAAGAAAAATCAGGTATACATTTGAATAGAGGTCAATTAGGTTCTGATTTCCGATGTGTAAATGAAGAACTATAATGAGGTACAACAGGTTTCAGGTAGGGTAAACATTTCAAATTTAGTATGACGGTGTAACCAGTAAGCCAATAAAGGCAATATGGAGGTCAGTCATGCACTGTACAGTATGTCTCTGAGTCACATTTGAACATGCCGAGCCAAACTACAGAGGGTTTTGTTCAAAGTGTTCCGGAGTCTTTGAAGTGGAAAATAGACGTGGGCAGTTCATGTTGAGTCTGTCGGTAAAGTGTGGCCACTTGGTTGTCATGGCAACCCTCTGCTCTTGAGTCATGTCGTGCCAAGGCTGATGGTGCCACGCTGGCAAACTGCGATGGTGGTTGCCGCCTCGAATAGCCTAGATGTGCATTAGGCCCAGGTGATATCAGGATATCCCATCAGTTAATATGACAAAAAAACATATACTTCCAAAATGAGACCACATACAGTGCCTTCAGAAAGTACTCACTTTTTCCACATTTTCTTGTGTTACAGTCTCAATTTATTTGTCGTTAGATTTCCTCTAACGACTCCTTGTTGCAGGCCGGGCGCCTGCTAGCTGAATTCGGTCACCAGTGTCAAGAAGCAGTACGGCTTGGCAGGGTCATGTTTTGGAGGACACACGGCTCTCAACCTTCGCCTCTCCCGAGTCCCTATGGGAGTTGCAGTGATGGGACAAGGTTGTAACTATCAATTAGATATCACGAAATTGGGGAGAAAAGCTTAAATGTTTTGAGTCAATAAGAATTCAACCCTTTGTTATGGTAAGACTAAATAAGAGTTCAGGACTAAACATGTGCTTAACCAGTCACATAATACATTGCATGAACTCTTTCTGTGTGCAATAATTGTGTTTAACATGATTTTTGAATGACAACCTCATCTCTATACCCCACACATACAATTATCCCTTAGTCAAGCAGTGAATTTCAAACACAGATTCAACCACAAAGACCTGGGAGGTTACCCAGTCCCTCATAAAGAAGGACACCTACTGGAAGATGGGTAAAAAATAAAAAAGCAGACATTTGAATATCCCTTTGAGCATGGTGAAGTTTTTAATTACATGATTGTGTATCAATACACAAAGTCACTACAAATATACAGGTGTCCTTCCAAACTCAGTGGCCGTAGAGAAATGAAACCACTCAGGGATTTCCCCAGGAGGCCAATGGTGACTTTAAAACAGTTACAGAGTTTAATGGCTGTGATAGGAGAAAACTGAGGATGGATCAACAACATTGTAATTACTCCACAATACTAACCTAAATGATAGAGTGAGAAGGTAGCCTATATATATAATCGATAATATATCAACCGCAAATGTCTTTCACAGTAGGAGAGGGAAAAGCAATACCTATCCAAGTGACCACTTGATGCGAAGTTATCGTTCTGGCTCATTTTTCAAAATAAAAGCCTGTAACTATGTCTGAAGACTGTTGACACCTTGAGGAAGCGATAGGAAAATCTGGTTCATATCCCTTTAAATCCAGCAAAGGGAGGCTATGGAACATGGAGTTTTCAAAATAGAAGCCACTTCCTGTGTTGATTTTCCTCAGGGTTTCGCCTGCAATATCAGTTCTGTTATACTCACAGACAATATTTTGACAGTTTTGGAAACTTTAGAGTTTTCTATCCAATACTAATAATAATATGCATATATTAGCAACTGCGACTGAGGAGCTGGCCGTTTACAATGGGCACCGTTTCATCCAAAACACTCAATACTGCCCCTGCAGGCATAAAAAGTTCAAATCAGATCCAAAAACAACATTAGAGGATTAGCAATCCAAGGCTTAAAAACAAAGGTGTCCATGTGTGCCGATGACTCAAGTTTCATATTAAGTCTCATTGAAGATCACTTCATACCCACTGTCAAACATGGTGGTGGCAGCATCATGGTTTGGGCCTGCTTTTCTTCAGCAGGGACAGGGAAGATGGTTAAAATTGATGGGAAGATGGATGGAGCCAAATACAGGACCATTCTAGAAGAAAACCTGATGGAGTCTGCAAAAGACCTGAGACTGGGATGGAGATTTGTCTTCCAACAAGACAATGATCCAAAACAGAAAGCAAAATCTACAATGGAATGGTTCAAAAATAAACATATCCAGGTGTTAGAATGGCCAAGTCAAAGTCCAGAGCTGAATCCAATTGAGAATCTGTGGAAAGAACTGAAAACTGCTGTTCACAAATGCTCTCCATCCAACCTCACTGAGCTCGAGCTGTTTTGCAAGGAGGAATGGGAAAAAATGTCAGTCTCTCGATGTGCAAAACTGATAGAGACATACCCCAAGCGACTTACAGCTGTAATCGCAGCAAAAGGTGGCACTACAAAGTATTAACTTAAGGGGGCTGAATAATTTTGCACGCCCAATTTTTCAGTTTTTGATTTGTTAAAAAAGTTTGAAATATCCAATAAATGTCGTTCCACTTCATGATTGTGTCCCACTTGTTGTTGATTCTTCACAAAAAAATACAGATTATATCTTTATGTTTGAAGCCTGAAATGTGGCAAAAGGTCGCAAAGTTCAAGGGGGCCGAATACTTTCGCAAGGCACTGTATGTGCGTAGGATATCTACTGTTTGTGTGAAGGTATGTGGGTAAATAGGGAGTGAGTTATAAAATGGATGTCTTTGTATTATGGAATTGAGAGCATTCTCGTGAATAAACTGTACAAACCTATTGCAGAAGCTGAGTCTTTTCCTAATTATTATTAAACCCAGTGTCTTACAAACCTCGGGGATGGGTCAAAGCTTATTGGCGGTTAGTTATTATCTTTGGGATTGAAATTTCTTGTGACAATTGGATCCTTAAAAAATACAACTTTTACATTACCCTGCAGTTTACCTATATAATGGGCTGATAGTGAAGTAGACATACTCGGTATTCATATCACAAAATATATCAATAAGCTCTCCACAATGAATTTCAATAGAAAACTTGTAAAAATAGACAAGATCCTGCAACCATTGAGAGGAAAATACCTGTCTATTTATGGAAAAATTGCCCTGATTAACTCCTTAGTCATATCTCACATTTACTCACTTACTTATGGAGCTGCCTACTGCTGATGATTCATTTTTAAAATCATATGAGCAAAAAATATTTTGCTTTATCTGGGATGCTAAACCAGACAAAATTAAACGTGCCTATCTATATAATAAGTATGAATTGGGTGGGTTGAGATTATTAAATATAAAAGCACTAAACCTCTCTCTAAAAGCATCACTCATTCAAAAGTTTTATTTGAATCCTAAATGGTTCTCAAGTAGATTACTAAGAAAAGCTCATTGTTTAAAATTGCCTTTTTGCCTTTGTGCAGATTGCCATTGTCACGTTCTGACCTTTATTCCTTTGTTTTGTCTTTATTTAGTATGGTCAGGGCGTGAGTTGGTGTGGGCAGTCTATGTTAGCTTTTCTATATTTTCTATTTCTGTGTTTGGCCTGATATGGTTCTCAATCAGAGGCATCTGTCTATCATTGTCCCTGATTGAGAACTATATTTAGGTAGCCTGTTTTCTGTTGGGGTTTGTGAACCATCTTTCTTCCATCCAAGACAACCGTTACAGCCATGGTTTTTTTTTTGATTAATTGAAAATTATACTTTTTTCAAAGTATCTCTCTTTTTCAAGGAAGCATTGCAGAGCTGGCTACAATTTCAATTTCATCCCCCTGAAAAGATAGAACAAATGTTATGGCTGAACTCAAATGTGCAGGTTGATAAAATACCTGTATTTATGGGAAAGATGTTTGAAAGGGGTATTTTGTTCTTAAATGATATTGTAAACTGGCATGGTAGAGTTATGTCCTTCATGGAGTTATCAGAATTGTACAGGAAGGTCTGCTCAATCCAAGAGTACAACCAATTGATTACAGCATTGCCCCCAAAATAGAGGAGGTGGGTGGCAGCGGGAGGAGGTTGGGAACTGGTTTGTCTACCCAATATAAAGGATCAAAACTGGTGGAGGAATAAAAATAGCATGAATAGGAAAGTATACCAGTTTCATTTGAGGACCAGGATGTTGACAACTGTGCCATAAAGATGGCAAAATAGTTGGGAAGAGATTTTTGATATACGATTGCATGGTACAGAGTGTATGAGTTGATATATAAAACAACACAAGATTCAAGACTTCATGCTTTTCAGCTAAAATTATTATGTAATATTCTTACACCAACCAAATATTTGGGGCATAAAATCATCGAAGCTCTGCAGATTTTGTTGTGAGGATACAGAATCAATAGAGCATTTATTTTGGTGTTGCCCACAGGTAGCCTGTTTCTGGTCTCAGATTCAGGAATGGCTGAAAATGCATAGCGTTGATCTAAAATTTACCCTAGAAATAGTACTGTTAGGAGATCTGGAGAGACCGGGTCAGTCAATTACTAATATACTAATACTCTTAGTAAAAGTATTTATCTTCAACTCGCAATCTGTGGATTCTACTCGATTAGATAGATTGAAATTGTGCGTTAAACATCACAGCATAGTTGAAAGATATGTGTGTTGCGTAGAAACACGAAGTGGGTGGCCAGCAGAGATAGATGGGATGGGCTGAGGGAAGCTGAGGGTTGGTATTTGGAATTGGAGACAAGTCGGAGTGGAGTTGCTGTGTGAGAGATAGAATGATGGTCAAAGATAAACGTTTTTTTAATGCCTAAATAAGACATAATAAAATGTACATTTGAATGACACTAATGCCGGTTTGCCTGAGGCTAATGCCGTGCATGTGTTTATACACATGCATATACACACACTCTCATTCAAATAAACACATACAAGAACACACACGTACATGTAATAGTGCCAGACATGCACACAAACATAAACAGTTGGAATTACTGTTCTGATTTTAGTTGTCCTTGATGTCCTTTGTTTTAAATGTATTATTTAGTTGTATTATTTTCTTGAGTTGTTGTTTGCTGTTTTCTTCTGTCTTTTCCTTTTTTTTCTTTAGTTCATTCTCTTGGTTGTTGGTGCTTTGGGGGGTTCTTGGGGGTGGGAAATGGGATTCATTGTATTTTTTTTTTTATTCCTGTGGGAGGGGTCTATAATGGTTGAGGGACAGCTATTGGGGAACTTTGGGGGGGGGGGGATCTTGGAGAGTTCAGGTTCACGTTTTTTGGCCTGGTGGTAGATTGGTCAACATGCCCTTGAGCAGGGCATTGACCCTGGATGCTTCTGTGTGTCACTCTGAATGGGAATCTGTTGGATGACTGGTATGATGTAGTTGTTCACTTCACTGCAATTATATTGTATGTTTCGAATATTCAATAAATACAAAAATAAAAAATAAAAGTAAAAATCCTAGAGGAAAACCTGGTTGTCTGCTTTCCAACAGACACTGGGAGACAAATTCATTAATACATTATTTCAGCAGGACATAACCTAAAAAGAAGACATTGAATATTCTTGAGTAGCTGAGTTACAGTTTTGACTAAAATCTGTTTTAAAAACCATGGCAACTTGACAGAGCTCGAAAAGATTTATGTACAAATATTGTACAATCCAGGTTTGCATAGTTCTTAAAGACTGATTCTAATATATAATGACTCAGGGGTGTGAATGTTTATGTAAATGAGATATTTCTGTACTTCTTTGCAAACATTTGCAAAAACTTTTTTTTCACTTAGTCATTACGGGATAAATGTTGATAAATGTTGAATTCAGGCTTAACATGAGAACATTTGGAATAAGCCAAGGGGTATGAATACTTTCTGAAGGCACTGTAGCTGTTTTATTATGAAGAATCTGTCTCTTCATTCTCTCTCTCTCCCTTTCTCTCTCTCTCTCCCTTTCTCTCTCTCTCTCCCTTTCTCTCTCTCTCTCCCTTTCTCTCCCCTTCTCTCCCTTTCTCTCTCTCTCTCCCTTTCTCTCGCTCTCTCTCTCTCCCTTTCTCTCGCTCTCTCTCTCTCTCCCTTTCTCTCTCTCTCCCTTTCTCTCTCTCTTTCTCTCTCTCTCTCTCCCTTTCTCTCCCCTTCTCTCCCTTTCTCTCACCCTTTCTCTCGCTCTCTCTTCCTCTCTCTCTCTCGCTCTCTCTTTCTCTCTCTCTCTCTGCATGCTGGGAGTGATTGGTGCATGCTGGGAATTGTTTGAGTGAAGGAGTGCGTGTGTTGTGGAGAGTTAGATATTCACAACTTTCTTTCAGTTTGCTATTTCTTGGTGTCATTTTTTTGTTTTCTTCTGTGCATGATTAAGGTTATTATTTTTGTTGTGGTAGAATTAAGTTTTTTGTTTATCGTATCGAAATTACCCTGATTTTGGCGGGGATGGCAGCCCGATTGGGGATGCCGTCCCTGTCACTTCGGCACGGTTTTAGGTGTGTTACTGAAGCTGCTGTCACGGTGGAGGAATTTCTGGTCGCCGTAGGAGAGAAGGTAGGCTATGAGAATATTGCTTATGCATCCCGGATGAATAAAGCTGTGGTGGTATTTCTTAAAGAAGAGTGTCTGGTTGATCGTATGGTTGAGCATGGCGTACTTCTTAAAGAAGAGTGTCTGGTTGATCGTATGGTTGAGCATGGTGTACTGCTTAAGGAAGAATGTCTTGTAGATCGTATGGTTGAGCATGGCGTACTTCTTAAAGAAGAGTGTCTGGTTGATCGTATGGTTGAGCATGGCGTACTTCTTAAAGAAGAGTGTCTGGTTGATCGTATGGTTGAGCATGGCATACTTCTTAAAGAAGAGTGTCTTGTAGATCGTATGGTTGAGCATGGCTACTTCTTTAAGAAGAGTGTCTGGTTGATCGGATGGTTGAGCATGGCGTACTTCTTAAAGAAGAGTGTCTGGTTGATCGTATGGTTGAGCATGGCGTACTTCTTAAAGAAGAGTGTCTGGTTGATCGTATGGTTGAGCATGGCGTACTTCTTAAAGAAGAGTGTCTTGTAGATCGTATGGTTGAGCATGGCGTACTTCTTAAAGAAGAGTGTCTGGTTGATCGTATGGTTGAGCATGGCGTACTTCTTAAAGAATAGTGTCTGGTTGATCGTATGGTTGAGCATGGCGTACTTCTTAAAGAAGAGTGTCTTGTAGATCGTATGGTTGAGCATGGCGTACTTCTTAAAGAAGAGTGTCTGGTTGATCGTATGGTTGAGCATGGCATACTTCTTAAAGAAGAGTGTCTGGTTGATCGTATGGTTGAGCATGGCGTACTTCTTAAAGAAGAGTGTCTGGTTGATCGTATGGTTGAGCATGGCGTACTTCTTAAAGAAGAGTGTCTGGTTGATCGTATGGTTGAGCATGGTGTACTTCTTAAAGGAGAGTGTCTGGTTGATCGTATGGTTGAGCAGGGTGTACTTCTTAAAGGAGAGTGTCTTGTAGATCGTATGGTTGAGCATGGAGTACTTCTTAAAGAAGAGTGTCTGGTTGATTGTATGGTTGAGCATGGCGTACTTCTTAAAGAAGAGTGTGGTTGATCGTATGGTTGAGCATGGTGTATTTCTTAAAGAAGAGTGTGGTTGATCGTATGGTTGAGCATGGCGTACTTCTTAAAGAAGAGTGTCTTGTAGATCGTATGGTTGAGCATGGCGTACTTCTTAAAGAAGAGTGTCTGGTTGATCGTATGGTTGAGCATGGCATACTTCTTAAAGAAGAGTGTCTGGTTGATCGTATGGTTGAGCATGGCGTACTTCTTAAAGAAGAGTGTCTGGTTGATCGTATGGTTGAGCATGGCGTACTTCTTAAAGAAGAGTGTCTGGTTGATCGTATGGTTGAGCATGGTGTACTTCTTAAAGGAGAGTGTCTGGTTGATCGTATGGTTGAGCAGGGTGTACTTCTTAAAGGAGAGTGTCTTGTAGATCGTATGGTTGAGCATGGAGTACTTCTTAAAGAAGAGTGTCTGGTTGATTGTATGGTTGAGCATGGCGTACTTCTTAAAGAAGAGTGTGGTTGATCGTATGGTTGAGCATGGTGTATTTCTTAAAGAAGAGTGTGGTTGATCGTATGGTTGAGCATGGTGTATTTCTTAAAGAAGAGTGTCTGGTTGATCGTATGGTTGAACATGGTGTACTTCTAAAAGGAATGTTTATTCAAGTTACGCCGCTTTTTTCCCCGTCAACAAGGGGAACGATTTCAAATGTACCACCGTTTATTCCAAATGAGCGAGTTATTGCGCTTTGGGAAGTTCGCCAGTTCAATTAAGGTTGTCCCGTTGGGTTGCGGTGTGGGGATTTGAGTGTGGGGATGTTGGTCATAAGCGACATGCTTGCCTGAAAAGGGAGAAGGCAGAGGGAGGGGCACAGGTGGTCATCGTAACGCCTGGGCCCGCTGATGTAGGGAGAGGTGAGCCGACAGCGGCAGAGCAGCCACAAGCACCTGTTGCTGAGGAACAAGTTATCCGTGTTGAGGGCACGGGGTTGCAACTTGTATTAGAGGGAAATGTTATGCTACAGAAAAGTATTGGTGTAGAAGGTAAGGATGTATCTGAAGAGCCAGTTCCTCAGACTGGTGAGCAGGTGCCCAGTATGAGTGCTGGGGTAAAGGAGGGGGTTCATGTGGAGCTAGGCTCCCAAGTAGTGGAGGAGATGCCCACTACGAGTGCTGGGGTTCATGTAGAGCTAGGCTCCCAGGTAGTGGAGGAGATGCCCACTATGAGTAATGAGGTACAGGAGGGTTTTCATGTGGAGCTAGGCTCCCAGGTAGTGGAGGAGATGCCCACTACGAGTAATGAGGTACAGGAGGGTTTTCATGTGGAGCTAAGCTCCCAGGTAGTGGAGGAGATGCCCACTACGAGTAATGAGGTACAGGAGGGTTTTCATGTGGAGCTAAGCTCCCAGGTAGTGGAGGAGATGCCCACTACGAGTAATGAGGTACAGGAGGGTTTTCATGTGGAGCTAAGCTCCCAGGTAGTGGAGAAGATGCCCACTACGAGTAATGAGGTAAAGGAGGGGGTTCATGTGGAGCTAGGCTCCAAGGTAGTGGAGGAGATGCCCACTACGAGTAATGAGGTAAAGGAGGGGGTTCATGTGGAGTCTGTTATGCAGGCTTGAAGAGTCTTTGTCAAGTCCCGTAAGGCCTGCACGCCACCAGGGATGTGGCTTTTTAAAGAGCCTCTTTTTCACAACACTGCCATCCAGTCCCGTGTTCTGGGTTCAGCTAGCCTACGTTCATGCCTGTTGGGCGTGGGGGGTACCAAGCTGGGTCATCTGATGTGGAGCAGGAGCAGATCGTTGGAGGAGCTGGGAGAAAGAGCAGGGTTCCGATCATCTCACCTACTGAGGAAGGTCGTCGATGAGGTCTGCGACTCCTTGCCAGTGCTTCATCTGCAGTATGTGACTGACACTTCCAATTCTGATCGGTGGAAGGAGGGTCTGGATTATGTGTTCCCTGTGCTGATTGTTAGTGCTGCGATGGGGGCACTTGAAGAGGACGTGGGGATGCTGCTTTCCTTCCATACCCCGGAGCTGGGGGAGTTCAAGGAGGTGGGAAAGAAGGCCATGTACAGAATATGTGTAAAGGTGTCACATGCCTCTTCCCTGGAAGGGGTCAAATCGACGAGGTGGGCGGATGTGCTTGGTCCAGGTGCCTCTCCAAAAGGCTGTTGGCGATCATTATACAAACTGCCTATTGATAAGAGGACAGCTGACCTCCAATGGAGGGTAATACATGGAGCTATAGCCACCAACATGCATCTGGTACACCTGGATCCTACTGTTGGAGAGGGGTGTCCATTCTGTGCTGAGTCTGAATCTCTGGCACATCTGTTTTTACTGTGTCCCAGGTTGGTTGGGATGATTGAACTGATCACTGATTGGTTCTCAACGTTGGGAGAGGTTCTCTCTTCCCAACTGTATATATTTGGGCCAAAGTACAGGTTCAGTCAAAAGGGTGTAGTTGTGTTGCTTAATTTTGTGTTAGGGGCAGCAAAATTAGCGATATGGAAGACCCGAAAGAACAGTATTCGGGGACAGGGGTCTGTGGATGTGGTGGGAATGCTGGAGGGAATATTGGCAGCGAGACTAAGAGTTGAGTTTGCCTATTATAAACTTGTCAACAATATCGATCTGTTTTTGAGTATATGGGGCATTCAGAGGCTGTTGTGTGTAGTTACTGTGGAGGAGGAATTGGAGTTGTGTTTTTAATTGATGTGAAACTGTGGTTTTGTATGAGTATTTATTGTCTCTCTCTCTCTCTCTTTCTCTCTTTCTCTCTTTCTCTCTCTCTCTCTCTCTCTCTCTCTCTCTCTCTCTCTCTCTCTCTCTCTCTCTCTCTCTCTCTCTCTCTCTCTCTCTCTCTCTCTCTCTCCCTTTCTCTCTCTCTCTCTCTCTCTCTCTCTCTCCCTCTCTCTCTCTCTCTCTCTCTCTCTCTCTCTCTCTCTCTCTCTCTCTCTCTCTCTCTCTTTCTCTCTTTCTCTCTTTCTCTCTTTCTCTCTCTCTCTCTCTCTCTCTCTCTCTCTCTTTCTCTCTTTCTCTCTCCCTCTCTCTCTCTCTCTCTCTCTCTCTCTCTCTCTCCTTTCTCTCTCTGGTTCCCTTTCTTTCTCAACTCAATTCAGTTTCAATTTAAGGGCTTTATTGACATGGGAAACGTATGTTTACATTGCCAAAGCAAGTTAAATAGATAATAAGCTAAGTGAAATAAACAGCACAAAAATGTACAGTAAACATTACACTCAAACAAGTTCCAAAAGAATAAAGACATTTCAAATATCATATAATGTGCAAATACTTAAAGTACAAAAGGGAAAATAAATATGGGTTGTCTCTCACTCTCACTCATGCACACGTGCACGTACACACACTAAAATCCCAAATGAACCAACACCTATGGTAATGAATAGCTGTCTGTGAGGCTAAACTGCACACCTGGAATAATGACTGTGTTATGAATGAATGTGTGTCCCAGTGTGAAATCTATCTCCCCACATGGACTAATGCTTTCCTCCCAGTTGGATGGACTGTAAAGAGACAGCATGCATACCTCAGCACTAACACACACAGGCAGGGAGAGAGAGGATGAGGCCCACTGGGCTTTACATCCAAAGTGCTGCTATTCATGGAAGGGGGCAATACATTTCAAACAGCACCAAAGATTCTCTCTCTCTCTCTCTCTCTCTCTCTCTCTCTCTCTCTCTCTCTCTCTCTCTCTCTCTCTCTCTCTCTCTCTCTCTTCTCGTTGTAGAGACACTCAGCTCCCATTCACCCCCTTTCTCTCTCAGTACCTGTGATCCTGACCCAATGAACAAGGTAAGCAAACCAGTGCTTGCATTTGAACACATGGGTTTGGCACTGTAGCTAATCTTCAACCTTTGTGGACCAAATGTTGCTGATGCTTACAGTGGTTGGTTTCTCATGTGTCATGTCCATAGCCTTCTGTACAGTCATAATGTGGTCTTCTGGCCGTGTGTGTCAGAAATAGACTGGGAGAACAGTGGAAAGGTTCTGCTGTACTATAGTCTGAGTGATCGTTTGGGAAGAAAATTCTGATGATAGTTTGAAGGAGAGACAGAGAGATTTATTTTTTTAAACACATCCAGCCAGACACAAACTTCATATTTCTCGAGAGGAATTTATTTTCACAGCCAAGAACAGATTCCAAATGAATAACATGTTTTGTTCTCCTTCTCTCTATTCAACACTTATATAGTACCACGTCCGCCATACCCCCCTCTGTGCAAGACAGCTATACCCATGACAACACACACACACACACACACAAACTCAGTGACACATTCATACACAGATGAATTACACTTGGACAAACATTGACACAGACACACCAACTAAAGTAAATGAGATTGGCACAAACATACTCACAGCTCTTCTCCAGCGTGGCTCTTCAGGGGAAACATATGCATGTGGTTGTGAAGATCTGGGTCAGTGCCTGGAGGCGGATTAAAAAGACATCCTTGCATTTAGATTCATCCTAATGGGAACCTCCTGATAACACTGGGACTGTAGCCAAGCTGCTTTACCGTTGTGTTTACAGCCACACAGTAGTGCGTTCTTTGACACTTTAGGAAGATTACATATATATTATTTGCATGTTAGTGTGTGTGTGTGTGTGTGTGTGTGTGTGTGAGGGGTTTGTTCTAATGAATTTTGAGTATTGCAGTGTCTTAGGAGGTTATTAGGTGAGTTGCTGAGTTGCTTGGTACCCTTGCCAGGTTCTCACCTAGAAAATGATTGAACGGAGCAATGAATGCCAGCACAAATATGGGTAAACATCATCCATGTTTAATGGCCTCAGTGAGGCTCAAATGCCTGCTATAGAAAATGTGTTCCACCCTCTGAATTCTTCCCTTCCCTTTCCTCTCTCTCTTTTTCTCCCTGTCTGCTCCTCTATCTGTCTCTGTGTCCTTCTGTGTCTCTCTCTGTGTCTCTCTCTGTGTTGTTCTGTGTGTCGTTGAGTGTGTCGTTCTGTGTGCCGTTCTGTGTGTCTCTTTCTTTCTATGAAAGGGCTGTCTGGCATTTAAAGCCCCAACACGTCCTTGATGTGATGAAGGCCTTTTTCCCTTTTCTCCACCTGGGAATCAAAACCCAATTATAAATGTAGGAGATGATTCTACTGTATGTTTGGTTAACTCCAGCAACAAGAGCCTTTTTCAGTATGCACGCTGCAGTTTGAGCTCACATTCAATGTGTCAGCTCGTAGTGTGTGTGGGTATGACATATGACATTGTTATTATATCTCCGAGAGGATTTGTGTATCAATATGGGGGAAGACTTGGAGACATCAACCAATAAGGCTGTATATCTGCTGATGCAATGTATGGTAATGTCTGTCTGAATTTCAATTTATTCGCATGGGAAACATGTACATAACGTGTACATTGCCAAAGCAAGTGAAATAGATAATAAACAAAAGTGAAATAAACAATAAAACATTACACTCAGAAAAGTCCCAAAAGAATATAGACATTTAAAATACAGTGTTGTAACGATATGCAAGTAGTTAAAGAACAAAAGGGAAAATAAATAAACATAAATATGGGTTGTCTCTCTCTCTCTTTCCCCTAAAAACTCCCTCCAGATAAGGAGAAAATGGCACTATAAACTGATTGCCACGTCAGTCGTACGAAGGAAACCAAGGTGCAGCGTCGTATGCGTACATTCTAATTTATTAAAAGAATGAACACTGAACAAGCTAACAAAACAAACCGTGAAGTTAATATGAATAGTGCAGGCAGGCAACTAAACATAGAACAAGATCCCACAATCACCAAAGGTGTAACGACATTCAGAGGTGGAAGAAGGAGAGGACCAAAGCGCAGCGTGGTTAGTGTTCATCTTATTTAATAATAATCCAAACTGAACACTTCAAATTACAAAACAACAAAGTGAAAACCGAAACAGTTCTATCTGGTGCAGACACACAAAGACTGAAAATAACCACCCACAAACCCCAACAGAAAACAGGCTACCTAAATATGGTTCTCAATCAGGGACAACAATTGATAGCTGCCTCTGATTGAGAACCATATAAGGCCAAACACAGAAATAGAAAATCATAGAAAAACTAACATAGACAACCCACCCAACTCATGCCCTGACCATACTAAAACAAAAGACAAAACAAAGGAACTAAGGTCAGAACGTGACAAACGTGACAGTACCCCCCCCCCCCTAAAAAAGTGTGGACTCCTGGCCGCAAACCTGAACCTATATGGGAGGGTCAGGGTGGGCATCTACCCTCGGTGGCGGCTCTGGTTCTGGACGCCGCACCCGCTCTTTACGCTGATCCCTCCGCCTTTGTAGAACCGGACCGTGGATCATGTCCGGAGGCTCTGGACTGCAGATCATCGCCGGAGGCCCTGGACTGGGGACCGTCGCTAGAGGCTCCGGACTGGGGACCGCCGCTGGAGACCCCGGACTGGGGACCGTCGCTAGAGACTCCGGACTGGGGACCGTCGCTGGAGACCCCGGACTGGGGATCGTCGCTGGAGACCCCGGACTGGGGACGGTCGCTGGAGGCTCCGGACTGGGGACGGTCGCTGGAGACTCCGGACTGGAGATCGCTGTCTCGGTAGCCTTTTCCTCCACCTATGTTGTGGGATCTTGTTTTTGTACAGCTCTTGTAGCCTACGGAACGGTACGTTCGTTTTGGTTTCACTTTGTTATTTTGTTGCTGGTTCTCATTTAAATAAATATGATGAACACAAATTACGCTGCGCCTTGGTCTCCTTCAAACAACGTACGTTACAGATGTGTCAATCTGAAGCCACCCAGAGACATCTTGTGACTACTATCTCCTTTATTGTTCCACAGACATGACTCATATTCAATAGCTGAAATTAATCATCATCTTCAACTGTAGTCCAGATAAAACAGGAGCAATTACATTACCATAGTGACCTCACTTTACAACACCAAAAATGTATGACCGAAATTAAAAGATGAATGTAATGCCCAAGATAAATCTCATGCTTTATCAGTTATTTTATGACAACATTCACTTTTGAAATTCAAATCATTTAAACCGTGTCAAACGTTAAGGAAATTAACAGTCAAGGTAAAGGTCTATGGTCTATGGTGAATCAGCTAGCTAACGAACAATGCACTGTTGCTTTCGACAGTACATACAAAGAAAACAGTATCAATCACAATAAAAAATAACGAACAGTAATATTTGAAGGTAAACCAGAAATCAACATACAGTATTCATAACATTAGATGGTGTAGCCTGGAGTTCTTCTTTCATTGCAACTGTAGTACATATTCTTCAGTCCATACTGAGTATTTATTTATTTGTCTAAGCTCTGTAATTATATGGACAAGGTGCCAGGGGTCGCCAGAGCTACAGGTGGTTGGCAAGACCAGGAAATCAAGAAGGCCCATTCCAGTTTGACTGTAACATGTCTGACTTGTTCTCTACATTACATTAGGGCACAGCCAGGAGGGCAGGGCAGGTCAGGACAACTCAACCTGACTCACCATGTCATCATTAGAAACCCACCCCACCAACACATACTCCAGGAAGGCCCAGAAATATAAGCAGGAAACGCATCCACCACAAATAAAACTATACAAAGCCCCTGTTGTGTCTACTATAGATCACTGACTTTTAAGTGAAAATGTTCCAGCTGGAAAGTAAGGATATCTAGGCTAACTGGTTCTCTAGATGCTCTTTAGCTGTTAGGTTAGATGTCTGCAGTTATAAGTGGAGGTTGGAGATACTCCTGAAGATTTAGCAGGTTTGTGACCTGGGTCACAAGTAGAGCAGGATTTCATCTATGTGACTGCCTGGAATATGCAGGAATGCACACAGACACACACACACACACACACACACACACAAGCTGTTCACTCCCTTACCGCCGGGCAGACGGCATCGGAGCATGAGGTCTGATACCAACAGGCTCAGAAACAGTTTCTATCTACAAGCCATCAGACTGCTGAACACTTGAACTGGACTGACCACCTGCTCTGATTCTCTGCACCTTAGCGCACATGCACTCACTCAAGTACGCAGACACACACATACACACACCACCCCTTCTGCCCAAGCACACACACACCCCACACTCCTCCCTCATCACACAACCATGCCTTTGGGATAAGAGTGACAACATCAAAGTCATGTCCTACACACACTAACATGGCCCGTTCTCTCCTGGGAGACAGGTTTGGACATGGGAGAGCATGCCTTGCTCTGTGATTGCAGCTGGGTAATTCCATTTGGACCAGAAAGCGAAAAGTGTTTTCTCCTCTATTTCTCTTTTCATTAAATCATATTTAAATGCCTCTCAGAAGCACACGGTCGTGAGGAGCTCTGAGTCGGAGAAAAAGATGGAGGTAGATAGATAGATAGATTGCAGGCCAGATTGTTGAAAGGCAAGTAATTATTTAATGACTGACGTTACCAAGGTGTTCTAGTTTAGAGCTTCTCTGAGTAAAGGTTTCTGTGAAGCAGGTTCAACATGGCATTCAGACTCCCTCACACAATCTGCTCCATGTGCTATTACAATGTTTTGATGGAGGAATGCCTTTGAACCGTCCTGGAATGGATTCCTCTGAAAAGCAATAAAACCTGAACGCTGTGTGGCGTTTGATATACAGATGTAGAATCTTTCCTGAATGCAGGAAGTGTATAGCGTGTAGTGTATTTGAGGTTTGGAAAGGCTTCTAAAGTTTGTAATTTCAAGTTCAAGAAAAATGTATCAACTTTGACAAAAATGTCCATTCATTAATGTAGCAAACTGCCTCAAATTAGTGATCCTACATCTGTAAGAACCATCACTTGGCACTAACAGCTAATCTCCTATAGTAGATATGTGGTTAGTGTGACCATAAAAACAACCTGACAAGCAATCAATTACATTAATAAGTCAAAGACTTGAGCCTTAGGGGAAACCATGACCTGACTGTCAGGTCAAAAGTGGTTTTGAGGAGAAGTGCTTGAGCAAGTCAAGATGAAACCTGCACTCTGTGTTGCATAACTACCCCTGTGATCACATTCTAAAGTATGGTAGCGTACAATCAGAAGCCTTGCAGTAGTGTAACTACCATAGCTTGTCAGGATTTGGCCAGGGTTGTTCCGGGTTTTGGTCACTAGATGCCCCCATTGTGCTTTTTGACCTTATGTTTTTTCCCTTGATTCCCATTATTATTTGCACCTGTGCCTCGTTTCCCCTGATTGTATTTAAACCCTTAGTTTCCCTCAGTTCTGTGCTCTGTGTTTGTATGTTAGCACCCAGCCCTAGTGTTCTGTGTATTCTTGTCGATTCCGGTGGACGCTCTTGTGGAATTCTGTTTTTGGTTTTTGAGTATCTCTTGAGGCTTTTTTGTGCTATACCTACCACCTTTTGGATTTGCCATTTTGTATTGAAGGACTTCTCCTTTTTACTTTATTAAATACACCGTCTTAAGTACTGCAGTGTCTGCCTCATCTTCTGGGTTCTGCTGACTATTTGTGGCTCAGTTGGTTAAGTGACTGTTTCTCACTCCAGAGACCCAGGTTCGTAACCGGGTCCTGACATAGCTCTAGAAAGAATATCATATTTACGACCATAGCTCTAGTCTATAAATAATATCATATTTACTACTGTAGCTCTAGTCTAGAAAGAATAACATATTTATTACTGTAGCTCTAGTCTAGAAAGAATAACATATTTATTACTGTAGCTCTAGTCTAGAAAGAATAACATATTTATTACTGTAGCTCTAGTCTAGAAAGAATAACATATTTATTACTGTAGCTCTAGTCTAGAAAGAATAACATATTTATTACTGTAGCTCTAGTCTAGAAAGAATAACATATTTATTACTGTAGCTCTAGTCTAGAAAGAATAACATATTTATTACTGTAGCTCTAGTCTAGGAATAATATCATATTTACTACTGTAGCTGTTGTTCCCCAATAACACATTTTGAGGCCCGATTTACCTTAAACTGCCGTAGAAAATAAACAAGGACCAATGTGAATGGAAACAAACATCCTAATTGGCTGTATCAGTGTGTTTTGTACCCTCTAATAACGTCATACGGCTCTGAATGAGGCCTCTGTTTCTGGGGCGCTAATAGAATTGCACATACAAGTTGGGGTGTGTGTGTTTGGGGGGGGGTATACAGAATTAAAA